>NC_039491.1:7003758-7303758 GCF_003590095.1 Trichoplusia ni
CACCGAAATCATTTTTCCTCTTATACGTCTGACTCCGCTCGTAATAATTTGAAGTCATCGGCATGACTGGCTGGTTGTTAATCGTTGACGAATTCATATTCTGATTAAAATGCATGTCCGTTGATTCAACTGGATTGTGTGAGCGATTTTGGCGCATAAGTGCTGTGTTTGAAATCATGCCTGGAATGGGAAAAACATGATTATTTTTCACATTTTGAAGATCTTAAATTTTCGGAGAAAATATTATACATTTTTATTTTTTTATTCTTTGCGCTTTGATGTTCGTCGTTTTCGTCTTCGTCGTCGACCTTGTTGAAGACGCAAAATCGGATTTTGTTTTTCTACTGAACTTTAGTAAATAAATATCATTGAGAAATACATTACAACTTACTTTGCGAGTCTGTATCAGAGTTGAAGTCATTTCGTGCCCTAGGCCAGGAATGTTCACGAGATTCCGCTATATCTGGCTCACTACTAGACACGCATTGCACCATAGCCTAGAAACAATGAAAATATAGTTAATTGGTTCAAGTTATTTGTTATTTGTAGAAACAGTACCTATAAATGATTAAACGACTTAACTTGACGTAACTTTTTACTGATATTTATTTTTATCATACAACGTAAGTAATGAGACTGATTCATTATTAAATGATGTAACGGTTTACTCACGCGTATTTATCGGGGTAGCCCGACTAGTTTTGGACCCAACCGGAGTCCTTAATCATACCCCGATAAATACGCGTGAGTAAACCGTTACATCATTTAATAACGTAAGTAATGAACATTTGGACAAAGTTTAGTTTTCGAGTACTGTTCCATTTGTATTTTTTCATGCAAGTATGTAACCTCATGGTTTTCGTCAGCAA
Organism: Trichoplusia ni; assembly: GCF_003590095.1. Lineage (NCBI taxonomy): Eukaryota > Metazoa > Arthropoda > Insecta > Lepidoptera > Noctuidae > Trichoplusia > Trichoplusia ni. The sequence continues at coordinate 7,004,628 of NC_039491.1, forward strand.
AGTAAGTATCGGAATTAGGTAACGTATGGATAGGATTGTTTATTTAAAATCTAACTACACGTTGCAAATTCATAAGCCACGTACATTATTTTAAGAGATTCGTCAAATGAATATTCACAATTGGGTTAGTAGGCAAACAGTATGTTGCTTACCGAGGAGCAGTTGTCGGAGTGGTCTGGCTCTGCGGTGGTGGTGTCTGCGGGCGGGTGCGCGCGCGGGCTGGCGGCGGGCTCGAGCGCGCCCAGCGGGCTGTGCGTGGTGGTGTCGGGCGGGCTGCCGGCCGCCGGGGACTTGCCCGCCAGCGTCTGCGTGGACGCGCACACCGAGCTGCGCGCGCCCCACTCCGCCAGCAGCGACGCGTAGCCCGCCGCGCCCGCCGCGCCCGCCGCCACCGCCTCGCCCCCGGAGTCCGCCTGCCGCAGCCCCGGAGGAGACGATCCCATGCTCCTCCCCTTCTGATTGCTGATCTGCTTCCCTCCCAGCAGAATATTAGGGTCTATACTCAGCCGCGACGTATTCCCTCCCTGCAGGTTAGTCGTTATCGACGACATCTGCGAGTTATGAGAGTTCGACACGAGTGTCGTTTGCTGTTGCACAATCGTGGTGTTCTGCTGGACGAACGTTGAGTTGCTTCGATTGCTTGCGGCCGACGATAAGGAAACTTGTTTTGGAGACAACGGAACCATTAGAGCTTGCCCCATTTGATTGGTTTGTATAAACTCTTGTGTCTGCACGTTGCCCGATCTGACTTGTGGGTTGGTATTAAATGTCACGTTGGTCGGACTTAAGTTAGCAAGTAAAGGACTCAGTTGACCATTAAAGTTCGGACTGTTCATCATAACTTGACTATTAGGCGATATAAATTGCGCTCCCGGACTATGTTGTGATTGTATTATTTTACTTTGCTGGTTCTGAGTCCGTAGAACTACTCCACCATTAGTGCTCGCCGCAAAAACTCCCGGATTTTGGACCGGGGTCAGCACGTTTTGACCATTAACAGTTTGCAACTGTAATTGCACAGGCATTCCAGTCGAATTGTCAGGTATTAGAGCTGTACCATCAGCAGTCATCATCATTCCACCAAGATTCGGGACGATGAATTGTTGGAAAGCCGGGAAATTTGGCACAACGCTACTGGCATTGTTTATCAAGTTGACTGGTTGTAGTAAATTAATTTGTTGCGATGGTGAAGTGTTTGTTATAATCTGCTGAGAACCAAAGTTGTTAGTATTCCCTTGTCCGTTCATAACTATGTGGGCCGGAGTACCAGATTTGCCAGGAACTATAGTTAAAGCTTGAAGCATAGGAGTGGGCGATATGTTGTTGTTTGGAGATAGTTGAAAACCACGCGGTGAGAACTGAGGACTAGAATTATGTTGTGGTGAAGTGTGATGAACCATAATGTTATTTGTATTTTGCTGCGGTGCAGTTATTTGTAAAACGTTTGTGATGTTTGACGTATTCTTTTTCTTCTTACTTCTCTTCTTTAGACTCTCCGGCGACAACATAGCCATGCCCTGTACGAATCCTTGCTGGCTCTTCATATCAATTTGCCGTGTGCCGTCATTTGGTGACTGACCAGATACTATACCGCCCGCAACTATTTGTGGTATATTTTGTTGCATGACTTGTCCATCGACAGCCATCATTGGCGGTTGGATGACGAAAGGAGCTGGCAAGGTATTGACTACAACTGTGGGTTGGTTAACAAGCGGCTGCATACCACCTACAGCCGGTACTACTTGAGTCATGGATGTGGTCACGTTTGTCACGTTGCCCTGTAACGACGCTACTGCAGTCGACGTCTTCGGTGGAGGTGGCGGCATATGATTACTAGACACCATTATCTGACCAGTTGACGATATCAATATTTGGCCAGGTGTTGTCGAACACGCTCTTCTATTTAATTGTGATGATGACGTATGCGTACTTGTCTCCGGTTTTAAAGGCAAACTACCGATAACATTTTGAACCATTTCAAGAGGCGACTTAGATATCATATTCTGTGCAGTCGTGCCAGCTATATGTAATGGATAGCTGGTTGGTAAGTTGACTGAATGTATGAATGGGTCTGGCTGATTGTTCGGAATGGCATATGTTGTTGCGAGATTGACACTTGGCGGCGGAGGTGGCCTTATAAAGTTTGCTTGGGAAGCGTTTATAGATGTTGTAGCAGTGTTGGCTTTTCCAGCTAGCACTGACGTGACCGTATCACGAGTTACCGAAAACCCGCTGGCCATAGTCGTTACAAACGTTTGCACATAGCATGCTTGTATCAATGTATGAGCAGGACCGCCGCCCAGGTGCGGGGGTGGACAGTATCCAGGCATTGAGTTTTCAATTCTTCGCCTTGGCTCCAACCTACACATGTCTTGCGATGGTTTCAAACCAGGTTTGACGCCAAGCATTGATATGTTATCAACTTCCATTAAATTTTTATTAACATTGTGGTTTGATATGAAATGCATCACTTGAGTTCCAGTCATGGACTGAGTATGATTAGGTGGCCCGGGTGAGTTGTAGGGATACATTTGATTACTTCCAGGAGTGGGAGTATTACTGTTGTAGTTGTCTCTACAAGGCCCGGAATTTGAGTAAGCTGGGCTGGGTATAGGGTAATTGCAATTGGACTGTATCTGCGAACTATTGTTCCCATTACTGTGCGGAGTATCCGTATTCCGTGAACTGTTGGATAACGTCGGAGACTGTTCAGGAGGCTGGAGTGTTTCTGTGATGGACACATTACTAGTGCTGACCGTAGCAGCTTGGATAGGACCACAGTTATCATGCATCATTGGACTTCTGTCGATAAATGTTGAAGACGTCACTGGATTGTCATCAAATCCGTGTTTAGGACTCGACATTGTTGAATTACTGTCTAGTTCCATCTTGTACATGTGATGTTTCATGTATTTCATTCTCATTTGATTATCATTGTATTCTGGACTGTTACTTTTCACAGAGACATTGCAACCTTTACAGCATTGTGACAGAGTGTTGTCCATGGATTTGTCTGACAGTACACTGCTGTCCGGAGTACTTGTAGGCGATAGTGATGGATTTGACGCATTATTTCTGTACACGTTAGGCATTTCTACTGGTTTAGTCATTGATTTTAACTTATCTATGTGATTTTGCGGAACACAGCAATTGCTGGCATTTGAATTCTCATACTGATTCGCATCATATGTGGAATTAATCCCCACTTGTTTAGAGATAGTATTATTTAACAGCACTGTTTGTTGTGCTAAATATCCGCTGGGGTCATCCATAAACGAGGGGACGTTGTTAATGGGTACTTCATCATTCGAAGCTTTTGAGTCCTGCATCATCCTGAGCCCGTTATTACCATAAGTAAGTACCTTATTTTCTGCATTATTCTTCTTCTTAGCACCTTTGTTACCACCTTTTGCTTTCTTTTTATTAGTTTCCACACCTGGCCATTGTTGACCCATCATATTATAGTGCTGCGGTAGAGGTGGCACTCGTGAGCACATGACTTGGTTATTTACCTGCTCATTGCTTGAGAACGAGCTGTATGACGAAGACGAAGAATCTTCCGACACACTGGTGTTTGGCTCTTCTAACTCATTGTCCGATTTCAGGAGTTTTGGACTTGGGCTTGTCATAGAATTAGGGACGCTAGGCTCGCTTCGTTTAACTTGCCATGGAGGTGTTTTAGCTGGATTGGTTTTTACTACGGTCCCGTTTTGTATTACTAATTGCCCTTGAGGAACATACTGACCATGATTCTGCGACTTATTTTGAGTTACATTATCACTAAATTGTGTTCTATATCCCTTCATGGCCATTTCAATCTGTTTCTGATTTTGCTGTATAAAAATTTGTTGTTGTTCATTTATTTTCTGCATCACTTCTGGCGTTAAAGCTTGATTTAAGCCGCAAAACATTTGTGCCTCTTCTTCTTTGTTGTGATATTTGGTTGAATGCATGTTTTGCTGCATCGCAGATAAATCTTTTTTATCGTCTTTTTGTTCTTGTTCAGATATGACTTGAGATGCTGCCGACGAATTGTTTTTATAACTCTGGTGTTTACTTATACCCGTATTAACACCAATTATTTGTCCATTTGTTCCTAACACCGGAAGACCTGGACTAGGAGTATTGTTTATAGAGTTCATGGTTGGATTCTGTTTCTGCCCAGCTTCAAGTGATTCCATGTGTTGCGAATGTTGTGATATCCAACCGCTATTGACAGTGAGGTAGTGGGAACTCCTTTGAACATGCGTTTCCTGTTTTATTTCAGAGTCTTGTGACATGTTATTTATCACATTCTGCTGCACTGACGGATAGGAAGGCAGACAGGGCTGACCGGCGGCACCACGGTGTGGTCCCATGGCCGTTGAGCTTTCCCGATTAGATTCAGTTTCCTGTGTCTGTAACAGATAATATCTAGTATTAATAAATAGGTTTCGCAGAGAACATTGATTTCACAGTCTAATAAAACGCCGGCGACGACAACATTTATATGTATGATGTACTTAATAAATACGGAATGGTCCAAGATATCCGCTGGCAACGATTCAGGTCTTATCATAACTATGAATACGTAATAATACACGTACCTTAAACTCGTTGAGAGGCCGTTCCCTCTGCACCATCAATTGTGACACGCTCACGTTAGCCGGGAACCCAGGTCGTTTCTTCATCTTTTTCTTTAAAACGGATACCTCAGTGCCCGTTGCTGGAAATAATGTCAGCGTAAATTAGCATTATCGTTGAATTTATAATGCATTAAGTACATAATATCCATGCTACGCTATTATGATTGTATATAAAATAATCTTTAATGGTCGTGTTCGAGCCGAGGTTTAGGTAATAGAATTTAAATAGAAGAGTATAACAAATATTGAACGCAAAGTCATTGAGTGAGGTGAGGTGTGGGAGACCGACCGGGTGACTTTGATCTGCTCTCCAGACGTCCTAATAATTTAGGACAATATATACAATAAAAAGTAGTAGCTTCATTTGAGAATAGATGAATCGTATCGCTTTAGCTTATTACGTATGTAACTTGCCTCTCATACAAAATTAAATGAAGCCAATGTTATTTATCGTAACTGAGAATTTACAATCCATTTGAATGCAAACAAGCTCTGATGAGTCGTAACCAAAATATTCATTAAATTTGCTAATTGAATTAAAATTAGGAAGGATTCCTTCTGGCTTTTTAACGTGTCTCTAAAAATTTATGCGGAAAAAGGCACTATGAGACGCTTTCCTTGGTACTGTCATTGTTTAAGTGCAAAAAGATGTCGCATCAACTTGTAATGACGAAAAAACGACTAAAATGGTGATAAAAACCATAAATGAAAAAAAACCTAGGTAGAAATATTCGAGCGCTTACAGGTATTCATAGCATCAAAATTTTTAACACACCTTTAGAATCGGGGTTAAGAATCGGCTCTACAATTCTGAGATGTCGCTGTTAACAATAACATACGTACATGTTGAAACAAATCATTCTAGGAGAGCAACTTCAATAAATACATTTTTAAACTCCCCAGTTCAACTAAATAATTAATGAGCAATGTTAAAATCGACGCTTCTACTCCGTAAAGTCTGCCAAAGAAACGGTTTTCCAATTAGAACAAAACTATCCACACGGTAAAAGAGCTGTTAATTCCAATTCCAACGCCGCCGTCGCGAACTCCAATAAGAAATAAAAGGAACGGCATTTGAAGACTGCTCTGTACGTAAGTTTATTAAACAGCGGGGAATTATTTTCTTTGTACGTTTCATGTTGTTAAGAAGATTGGGTTGTAAGGGAAAATGTTTTATTTCTTTGCAAGAAAATATGAATTAGCTTTGTCAACCAAGAATAGCATTAGATTTACTCAGTAATCTAGGAATATATTATATTAAAAGGAGTACGTATATGTTTGACAAACACAAAATCAAATTAAGAAGTCAACATAATAATACATACTGTTACCTAAATAAACGGTATTTAGGTTACCCATTCTCACACATTACGGGTATGCAGGGGTTCCCATAAATAGGCGCTTAAAGCCTTCAATTATCCCCTGCTCCTCGCCCATTCATAAGCGTTTTCATTCAGTCGATGTACCGCATTTACTCGACTGCAGAAATAAGCCACCCCGCCAAAGAATTTTTAGGAGATCAAAAGCTTTAATAGTTATAAAATTAAGGATTTTTGCAAATATGCTTTATTATTAGTTAGGTAATTACAAAATTTATCGAAATAAAAACAATCGTCGCTTAATACCCAGCCATGTTGTCCAATACTAAGCTTAATACTAATGAAACTCCTAATTAGCAGATATTTGTTGCACTTCCACTGTCAATTAGCGGTAATTAGCAGTCACCGCTCTTCTTCGAACTGGTGCGAGCTTTGAAGAATTGAACTCTGAGATGTGATTCGAAGCGATCCAACTAATTGAGATTTATCTTTTGTACCCAATTTTAATGTGACTTAATTAAGACAAGATATTATTACCAATTTTTATAGCATATATTTATTAATAACATCATTTTTTATAAGTGGTGCTTTATAACAACAACGGAGATACAAACACAATATCAATGACATTTCAGTCCCTGTTTGCGGCAACACAGCCAAGTAGAGGCTACACGTCACTCGAAGTTGATGGGCAAATAATGAACACAAACTAAACTGTCAATGCAAGATAGACAAAGCCTTAATTAAAGCCATGTTCTATTGAGATTACGTAACACAAGAGAGAGTTACATAACTATTATAATAACAAAGGTCTACTTACGATTACAGCTGAAAATGAGCTTTTTAGCTAGAGACGGTCAGCAAGTTGATAGTGTATCATAATTAGTTAGCAAGTCGAGTATAATGCCGTTATCTATTTGCGCATTATCTGGCAGATTTGCAATTAAAATAGGGGTTGTGTGCGGCTCTCGGCGAGTGGAGGGTGGGCTCCTCGGCGCCGGGCGCAGTAGGACGGGCGGGGGCGCCGGGCCGCAGGGTGGCGCGACTCGTCAGATCAATAGTCGGAGGGGCGCGGGCCCACGCCACCGGCCGTTCTGCACCACCGCCGATTGTTTCAAATTACACCCGCCTTTGTTCCCGCCACTGATCGAGTCGCCCGAGTTTTTGTTTACTCTAAACGACCGACTTCCTTTACGGTTATTACGCATTCTGTGGCTCGCCGTACTGATTTTTTGATTCGGTCAGAATGCAGTTAATTGTTTTAATGACAGTTTGTAGCCCTACAACGACCGGGCAAGGAAAAATTGGCATAATCACTAACTACGTTTGAAAGAGGTAGTGATATTAGCATGCAGTCGGAGGGAGACTATTAGTGCAGGTCTTAAACGTGATCATTATGTAACAATAAAAATCTTACAAAGTAGACGAGAAAATTAAACTTATATTCAACTTTATATATAAATAAGTTTATCAGTCTATAAAATTATTTAAATAACTTATTGTAACCATAAGTAAACCTATTGAATACAATGAGTTACTTGAACGTGGGCAATCAGTAAATAAATAAATGGAAATATGTATAGACATTGATTGATTTACATAACATAAAATCCATCAAGCCAAGATTAAAGACTCAATAATACTTGAAATGGTAAGAAATTATGTCAAAGTAAGTGAATAAAATTAGGTCGATTACAACTTAGCGAGAGACATCGTTAGAACAACAAAAGGATCTCGTTAGCAAATAAAACGCTTGACTGACGCTGCAATATTAAATCTTATTAACATAAGACAACAGCAGAGTATTAATTACAGATGTATCATTTGAAGAAATGATAATTGTAGTTGTAGAAACACAGGTGGGAATAAGTCTGAATTGCGAGGGGGTGTCGGGTGTTCTGCAGGTTGTTACTCCCGGACGGACGGCTGACGAAGTGCAGTTACCCGCTATTCATGCCACACTAAATGCAGCCCCGCGCACCTCGGCCCCCGCTCCCCTCCCACTTGCTGCCACTTAACAACAAAGAGACCGCTTCTACCCTCTTTGTTACAAGAAACAACTCCGTCCGACGAACAACCACTTTTCAGTGTTAGTTTAGTCCTTTAGAGATAGCTTGCGCCGACGTAGAATGACACTGCTTACTTATCTATCTTGGAAACTTCCTAGTTTTAACTTTCAAGTTATTTATATTTTGATACCTTTCTGAAAATTCTTGTACCTATTTGATACAAGTCTTGTTCGTTGTTTAAAAATATTTGCATACTTTATTATGGGTTCAAGAAAAAGAGTTGAGGGGAGAATAAACGGGGATTCGACTACCTGTCGTGATTTGCTAAAAGCATATCAAGTGATCCGTTAAACGTAGTTAGTATCAATGTGCCAGGTCTCGTTAAGGGAGGCCGGTAACGCGCGGGACGGCATTTTCCCGGCTAATCCCGTTCGGTTCACACTCATGTAATTGGATGAAGGAGGGCCCAGCGCCGAGATTGCGCCTGGAACGCCCGTCCGCTAATCGGATAATAATGCCCCCGATGAACCTACTCTTACACTAAACTACATGCACATTAACTCCATGCGAGTTTATTTTAAATCTGGAAAGCTAACATAAGCGAAATAACATTTTAAAGTTTAAAAGGTAGCTAGTTCATTTAGTGCCAAGTTAGTCGACGCGACTGTTACACAAAAGCTTTTAATTTAGAGGTAAATGCCCCTAGAGGGTGGTGGCACATTTTGCGTCCTAACGACGGACTCCATGTTTCACACGACACTTAAATACATTTTTGTAAACACTGCGTTGCAGTATATCATACTGCTTGTAGTAATAGCTCGGGGTTATTGAAGCATGTAAGTAATAGACATAAAATAATTACCTACTGTTATTAATTATCTTATAATTCAGTGATATATGAATCTAGCAGAAGGCTAAGTAAAAAAGTACGTCATAAGTCTAAGTATTGTAGCGATATATAAAGTACTTAAGACGATATTAAATTACGACGCAGGTTTCTAACATGAAAGTAAAGAAATAACTTCAGCATTAAGAAACAATACCAGTCTGAAAGTTAGGTCGAAGAACGTAAAGAATCCTTAGTTTTATGTTTCTTTAGAAATTGTATTTCAAAACTTGTGAAGATTGTTCTCATTTTCAGGCTTCAGTTTGCTATAAATAAACGAATGACGCACCGCAGCCTACGCTATTCACCCTCTTTGTATTGCGTCATCGTATTACAAGACTAGCTCTTCCTACGTTTACGTCAGTGATACTTTAACTCTTCGTTATTGCCATTCTATTGTATTGTTTTTATTGTAATATGTATATTTAGATTTATCTTGCAAATACACTAAATTAGCTTAAAACGTTTTTAATTTCCTGTCTTATTAGATTCTCATTGGACTTAATTTGGGCTAAGCTAGAAATGTCTTGCAGTACATTGCCGTAGATATTCAGTACCAATTATACCATAGCCACAAGACCCCCCCCAATGTATCAAAGCGAGCTATATTGCACAAAAGGTCTAAATGAGCATTTACGTGGCTTGATTTCTAATGCTAACTACTATCATAAGATTTGTATTTGTATATTAGTTAAGATAGTGAGATTTATAGATATTTACCTTTCTTCTGTTCGATATTCTGTGGCGGCGGCGTGGCAGGAGACTGCGCCCGCGCCTGCAACGTTGTCAGCAGTTTCCGCTTGTGGTTGCACAGTTTTGTCAACTCCGCGCCAGACGCCGCTTGGTAAGGCTTACTTGCCACCTAGGAAGAAAAAAAAAGTTTATTTCAGTTGTCCCGAGAATAACAAACAACCAAAATCACAAAAGGATGGATGCAATGTAAAACGCTTAAAAACTTAAACAGAATATATCGACAGCATAGGTATAATTCTCTTGACGCTTTCTTACCGCAAATCAGTAATAAACAAACATTAAAACACAATAGAAAAGTAATTAAACATAATTTTATTTTCATTACAAGTTAATAACCGGAATCGATTGAAACTAGGCTACTTTCAGCATTACTGGTGAGTGTAACCAATCATAGAGCGTTGCATTTCCTGATTTCACGCCAACAAACCGCTAGTTACAATCTAGATCACAGATCTACATAACACACTGGACTTGCGTATGTAAATAAAGTATTACCTACATTATTATTCATTTCCAAACTCATTTTGTAATAATTCAGTTTCATTTTTTAATTTATTTGGCTTCAAAGAACGAGTTTTTTAAAAGAAAATCATGAATGGAATGCCCGAAGGACCATCAATCGAATTGGATAAGTTCCTTTAAGATTCCCGTTCAAGAATGCTGAAAATATAATTTGAAAAGATAAATTGCCACCGCTTATTGCTCAAAAAATTTCAATATTTTTCTTTTCAAAGAAAGTTGGCTTTGACACCCTGATCGACGAAATTGTTTAGTGGAGGAATAAATATCAAAGTGAAATACCGGATAAATAATACTATATACAATAAAATGATATAATTAAAAACAAAAAAATACCCACAGCGAGTTGCTGGGTTGCGGATTAGTATTCAAATACATTATAATTGAGTATGTTATTTTGAAACTAGGTTTCATAATATACAAAACAACGTAAAATAGGCTGCTTATTTTCCGGTCAATGGTAAATGTTAATAAATCTGTAAACTACGAGTATTTCGTTAAACGGTAACTAAGTATAAACTCACCCAGATCGTTTTGGGTTAAACTAGTTTATGTGACTGACGAAGCATAATATAAATTCCACCTTACATTTATCTGGGTCTGAATGTGTACAACTGTCAGTAATCTATTGCCGTGTTTTGTAATCACGTTTAACTATTATGTGGTCATTGTTTGATTTAAGCTGTGTTCACAATGCAACAGAGTATGCATTGAGTACGGTACAGTTAGTTTGCGATAATATTGTGCTCGATCTGCGAACACGTCCGCCATTCATTATGGACGGACGCCCACTGTGCACGGCTGCACACGCAAATTGCTCCACGCTCGCCCGCTGACACAGCTGCATACGAGTTGTACCCAATGTTTGTACAAAACGAGGAAATTGTCGTTCCCGCGGCTCTAAGTAACTGGTGTGTTAGCACTACTATGGTAATGAGAAGAGGGTTTAAAATTCTTCACAATAGACTTGTTTAAAGGGAAAAAGAAAAGCTATCTTTTGTAGAATAGCGCTGTCGCTAAAGGTTCTATGAGCGTTTTGTTTTCTTAAAGGTTTGTTTCAAAGGTACATATGTCTAATTTGGTCTATTTATTAACACATTATTGTGTACATAATACTACAAACAATTAAAAGTAGCACATAAAATGAACGAGATGGACAAAGATACTGCTTAATACTTTTAATCTTTTCCAGTAGACCTGCGAAAGGCAGAATTTTGAAAAATTTAGCGTATAAGTATCAAAAAATACAAATGGGACAAAATTTCCATTAAATATGCTTTAGAATAAATAACTTATATGTTAGTTATTATATTACACAGAGTTTAATGGATTTTCCGATCGTAAAATAACGAATTATAATCAACTTTACCACACGCAAGACACTTACTTGGGCGTCCCTCAAACCGTCAAAGTGAGTCAACATCAAGGTAAAAGCTATGTGTTGTCACGTTATTTAGGTCTATACAGGCACCGGGACATTTAATATTGCACTTACGAAACAAAGCGACAATTGATCATAATATTTATTAAGTTCGGAACAGGAAAATTTAGTAAATATCATGTAAATTTTGTTAGAATTAAGCGTAAGCTAGCTACCCCTGTCTGAGTTGACTAAAAACTATTTTGGTATTGATTGTAGTTCATATGCAATATTATTCCTTGAAAGATCTTCACACTGTCTGATTCATTGGTAAGGCATATATTAAGTTTTAACCGACGAAATAAATATTATATTTAGGTCGGTTCAAGATGCAAACATAAGCCAAATTATTTCTTTACAGTCATGAAATTACGGTCTCAAATTCAATGCGAATGGTTCAATATCTTGCCAGTTGAGTTTTTAATTAACATAAACAAGATAGTACCTTCATACGACGCGAACAGAAGGTCGTGGCTGTCCTTGTACCAGTTAGCGTGCAATCACATTTGCAGGTAAACGTCAAATTATGACTTATAGAATACGTTTACACGCATGTCTAACAATCTATTAGTAAATGAATTGACTTTTCAACGCTAGTATTCTGAATGTAAATTATTTTTAAGTAGATATGAAACTAGTAGCATACAGTGAAAGTCAGATAATTCTAGTGAAACTTGGAATGTTTGTACAGTGAGCAAACTGTCATTTCATTTACTTACAAGAAAGTAAATGCATGTCTCTTTGTGCATAAAATTATATTTTGTGCTCTACTTTGTCAGGTAACTAACGTCTTTATCTTAATGCGAGAACAAAGAAAACGTAGGTCATGATATAACTTGAACTATCTCCCAAATTATAAGACAAACGGACAAAATCCGAACTTTTATTAGAAAACATAATAACTTTTATTAACAACGTTATAGCTGAATTGGCATTTTAAGAATGATTTACTGAATCGATTACGTCAGATTTATCTACAGCGTAATCTGAACTCATTCTTATGCGCCTATATTTTATTGCTCTCATTACTAGAGGTAATAAGATAGAACTTTTATGTATAAACATTTCAAAGATATTATTTATTATCCTACTAAAGATTTCCATTCTGTATCTCGCAAAGTAACAGTAAAACTAGGCTGGGGGCGTGGCCAATGTCGCGGTTGTTGATGACTGCAATGCACAACTTACACGCAGTTAGTCTTTTACTGGCGCTCGATAAATACTTGGAAATATTCCATTGTTTTATTTGCAATGCAAATAATAAAGGCCAAATATTTCATGTGATTAACTGTCTATTCTTGTCATCAATCTCTGTAATGATGAGTAGAAACAATAGAAAAGACTAAAACAATATTGAATTTTACATTCACACAATCATGTGGAGACTTAAAGCACAGCTTAACGCTTGACTTCTTCGTGAATAGGCAATTATTTGTAAAACAAACGTTAAAGAGACAGTGACGAGATGGTTAAGTAAGTTTTAATCGATCAATAAAAATGGAGGGTTTACTTGTGAAACACACCACGCCGAGCGGCTTGAGAGAAAAGTAACCTTTGACATACAAATTAATAATGCCTTGGCGAATGGCGTGTTCCTTATACTTACTGGTGGCGCTAGCGGCTCCGCCCGGTTATAAACTATCTGTGTACCAAATTTTAATCCAAATCCGTTCAGTGGTTTTCACGTGAAAAAGAAGTAACAAACATCGATAAATACTCACAAACTTTCTCGTTCATAATATCAGTAGACTTGTCTTGTGCTATTGAATACAGAAATGTATAACCATAAATTAAATTCATAGCAAAGGTTTGTTGTACCGTGGTGTAATAGCAGATTCACCTTAATGGGATGTGTATAATATGTAGGGATAAAGGAGCAAGCACAACACAATACAGCTGGTCATTACAATATGAAACCAATCAACGTGATGGACTCGGCGACTTAGTTGTGACACGTCCAGAGTCGAAATGGCTCTAGCTAATGACTGGACACCAATTAATAGCTTTGTATTGTAGGTGAACTCTATCATTCTACACAATATTCAATATGAACTGATGGGCTTTAGTTCATAATAAACTCGGAATTCTATAAAGATATGACATGTATGTCCATTCGAATACAGTTACGTTTTATATTACAGAATATTCAGTTCCAGTTAAAGGTGTATAAATAATTAGTTCACTATGGTCACTGGTTGCGTACACAATGTAACACTCAATTTGCAGTTTAAATTAATAACAAACATCTGCAAAATCGACTTTAGTTGCTGTTGAGTGCTTAATTGGGATAATTGTAAGAAACCCATACTTAAAATTAGAAACACAATAAAATACAAACCGACGTTGGAGTAAATCCCGAGAACCTAGGATTACTAGGATATCAAGTAATTATCTATATAGCATTGTATGATATCAAATAAAGAGACAGAAGTATTCAGAGTGCAGTAACAGCATTAAACATTATAAACGGATTATGCCGAGTATTTGCACCAGGCAACCGAGTCTGTCAACTGTCAAGTAATTTGTCGTCGTATTGTCGAGAGCGGCCACTAATTAACGGGGACATTTACGGCTGCCAAACTTGCCTGTATCGGTACAACATGGCTCCCTCGTTTCCACACCCCCTTTGCGGCGGCTGCAGTGCATTCTATGCAAAGTTAGTGTTGGCGTCAGCCCGTTTAAATTATTACATTCGAACACCCCACCGGTTATTGGCGTTATTGTATTGCCAAATAGGAATTGTATCGGCAGAAACCGTTTATAAATAGATTATCACTGCGTGACCATTTAATGGCAGTCGGTGAATAATGAATACATTAATTATGTAATAAACAAATTATACAAGATAATGGATTTAATTTGCATATAAGAAGACAATTCACTACACGGAGCTTTAGAGTCGTTATCTTGTCGTTGAACGGTAGGTGAGCGGCCGTAAAAGTAAATTAATGGTCCCATTCTGCAGGATTTACCCTTCTGTAATTTGGGTCAAACTCTTGTGAAAACAAATAAATATAGCCAACCTACTCACGAGGAGTGTACCTTATAAGGTAAACAATGTATCTTACATTCTTTTTAGACATTTATAGCATTGAATACTGTTTATAGTACGGTTTGTATAACGATCGCATCTGTGGAGTTAGATGATGTTTGTAATCAATACAAACTTAACTTACCTAAATTAAGGTATTAGGATTGTGACGTAAGTAGCAGATTTTTAACAAAGCGAATAACTTACGAATCCTAACATGCAACAATTATAAGCAATGGGATACTCATGATTGCCAGACACTTATTAATTAATGCCATCAACATTTCCGTTCGATCAAATCCAATAACAAACGACACTGATCGCTTAGGGTGAGGGAAGGTCCTATATTATGCTTGCGTGTATTGAATATCGATAGCCTTGACCCCAATAGCGAAAGAGGGGTTGTTGCAAACCCCTCGACACATCATTAAACATTTATGCTGTCATTCAACAAAGAGGAAGTTAATACGTCAGTCAACACGTCATCCCTTAGACGTATAAAGCTGAACATAATAGGCCTCTGCAAAAACAGGTTATGGGGAATATTACCATAATCATTACGCTTGACAAGCGAGCCTCAGTGTGCTACTATTTTCGTACAAAGAATTCTACCATTATAAAATCAAGTAAACATGAACACTTTTACTTTAGTGAAATTACTGAACAAATACAATCAATATACAAAGTAAACGTCTAACAGAACATGAACACCGTATAGGAATAAGACGAACGACTTTGTACTGTCATAGTATATGGCTCCATTCTGCATTGGGAGCTGATCCCGGGGTTTACAATGGTCAATAAACAAAGCTCGTAGACTGTAGACAATGCCGGCTTCGGTGGCTAGCTAGCCGTATCTCACCATCGCGATCGGGTCGGCGAAGCGTGTCGCTTACGTCTGTCGGTGAATACATTTTATTGTCCCATATGCACGCATGTTAACTTACATTCACATAACCCAAGCACATAGAAGTAAACCCTGCTGGTACTACATTATAGAAATAATTACTATTGCAGTACGTAATAAGTTTCATTATTAAAGTAGTTTTAAATATTCATTGAATCGAATTAAAATGTTTAGCGCGTTAAGAATTACTATCTAGTCTGTGTTTGGATAGAGCCATTTGCATTAATAGGCTGAATAAGGTGCATATAAAAATGTTTATAAGGCACTGCTGTATTGAGCCGTTTCCTGTGTTATGTGACTTTTTGTTAAGCAAAAATCTTCCCGTTATTAGTAACGGGAACTAGCCGTACCTACTCATGAAGAATGGTGAAATAAACTGAAGCCAAAAGAAATCATTTAATATAATACTTTATTTCATTATATTATAAATACTTTGATATTAAAAAGTCATTATTTTATCATGAAGAATATAAAAAAGTTTATTTTATGTAATTGTACGATTAATCCACTTGTAAAATACGGGTCTAGAGTATAATAGAAATTGGCAAAAACAAAATCGTGCTGGTAGAGTACCCGCTAAAACAATTTATTTAATGTTCTAGCTCTCGCTTTATTCCAAACGAGGTTCCTATCGGATCGGAATGTTACGTACTGCCCTGCACGGTCGCCACTTTCACCTCACTGTTAGAAAGTTGGCAGCGGTTAGACCGTCTAAACGTTTATTAAGCTTACTAGCATATTGTGATATACTCTTACTGGTATCATTACTTTTGCACTATGTAATACAGTATTTAGTTACGCACACAAGGCTGTAGTATCAGGATATCCTGATATACAACTACATTTTAATAAACACCAAGCCGACATTATTTTCATAATATGAATTTTATTAAAATCATGTATCAATAAACAATTGAAAGTAGTGATTTAAATGGAATAGCATTGAACATAAGTATAAAGACCTCGATTATACGCTTAAATGTCACTTGCAGTTGCCACGCGGAAGAGATTTGTTCTTTGTTCTCAGATGAAGACAAATCAAAACAATGAGGTAGGCACCATGGCAACAAGGTGAGCTTTCGATATGAATCAGAAAGGAATACCAATCCACGGAACTGTATAGTGATTCGTGATACACACAATTTATATGTTTAACAACGATATTAAAGCTTTGAACAGTATGCCATTTGTTAATTGTAACGCAACTGTGTAAAACTAAAATCTTTCTATTAAATTGAAAGTGTAGTCGCGATAGTATCATTGTCAGCGCCTGAGGGTCAGCGTCTACCTCACGAGTAGTGGCTGGTGAGCTGCATTGCGATGAGCGATTCCGAGATGATTCTACAATCGGAATAATCACGAACGTTCAAATTGGACATTGAGTCAGCTCGGATTCAACAATCGGCATAATTTCGCCATGACATCCAATCAGCTAATTTGCAACCTATCCCGGCTATTCAAAGACAAATTCAGAACGTTGTTTACTTTACTACGTGATTCATAACAACTATCCTAATAATATATTTATGTTCGTATTAACACAAGAGAAACGGAATAGAAGAGATATCTGAATAATATAATCGATTAAAGATCTTGTTATCGCGCATCGCTAGGACCAACGCCAAGACAACGTACCGGCTACCAGTCAGTAGACAGGTAGTTATCATAAATAGTTCTATATCTAGACATGCGAACAAAGACAGTGAATTGTTTGCGATGCCCTGATAAATCAGAGAACATTAAAATATCTAATGTCTGGAAATAAATAAAAGAAATGTAGTTTATCGCATTAGGTTAAACTGTAAATATAACTTGATTTTGTGTGGTTTGCAAATTGAATAAAGGGGTTCGATTAAACCCTACGTGGCATTGGATAGTCCCCGCTTCAATGCAAACAGGGGGGTCTGTAAATGGCTAACACGCAGATTAATTTATCTACAGTTTAGTTGACACCAGACCCCTCTCGTAGCTGACGCCACAAGGTTCACGTGGAGCGAGCGCCCATCTCTGCATGTCACATGTCCGTCTATATGCAAATAACTAGAGTTGACATGTATAGCTTCAGTCAGTATGAATTAAATACATATAGAAAGCATCTGAAGATATTTCAGTACTTTTCAATAGTCTACGTTCAAAGTAGAATCGTTAGTGGCTACTTGATTATTAAAATCACATCTCGATGCAGGGCTGAGCAGACGAAGATCGCTACTTTCCTTGTCCTTAATCGACTATACATCAGAGACGAGTGGATCAGTACTTCAAGTGAATGTGATATCGAGATCGCACCGACTGTATCTCAAGACGAATGCATGGAACAAAGAGGAATCGATGAGAGTGCGGGAGTGTGGGGATACAGGCGAGTGCAGCGACCTCCCCCCCACCCCCCACGGGCCGCGGTGCAATTTGTACATTTCAAGTGCATACAAAGGCGATACGAGGAGGTCGCAGCAAGCTTTGACAGAATTAACTTGTCCGTAGCACAACTGCGAATGTGAGACTCACCTTTATTGGATCGCCGGCACTAACAGATTGAATGTAAAATGCATGGTTGCTGCCGTTACACGCTGAATAAGAGGAATTTAATTTGTGTTCCCTGTACGAATGATTACTAAAAATCCTATAGACTAGTTCTACAATTTAATAATGTAATAGATATGAAAGGAAATAATATAAATAACCAAAATTACACAACGAGGCCATTGTAAACAAAGTGGGACAAACTAGAGTAAAATAACGAGTCACTTGTTAGGCAATGGCAGTGTGCTCTGAATAAATATAATGTGGCCGCTCTCTGTATAATGCTCTTCTTGTTATCGACAACACGTGGATCGTGAGCTTCGTGTATAATAAATGTACCTAGTAGTAAAACTTGCAGTGATGAAAGGAAAATATCGTATTTATCGAGTCGAAATGCGAGATAGCAAATAAGATTGGTTACAAATATTGTCGTTTTAACTTTAAGTTCTGATTAATAGACAGATGAAAATAGCTATATTATTATCAGAAAATCGGATTATTATGATTCTTAATTTGTCGCTGAGGGAGCAATTAAAGGCAATATAAGTATTAGTACTTTTTGGAACCAAGAATGTTTCGGACATTGTGTTGTGTGTTTAAAATACAAACACTGAATGATACGAGAATCTGTCGAAACAAACTACGTTGCTCTCTTAATTATTTTCGTTCAACAGCAGTTAAAAATACCTCGCACGGTATATCATGTGTGTTGAAAAGTCACACTTTTAAAGATTCACAAAGCATCGCTTATAAGAACTATAAAGAAACTGGTTTTTATTAAACAGGTTATTCCTCAATACATCTATTAGTTTTTGCGCCACCGAAGCATAAGCCATTTGGTGACAATTTTATTGATAATAAGTTTAATACTTTATAGGTATCTTTCACATGGCACGAGGCACCTATTTATTAGCGAACTTGGTTTAATGTATGATAATTTATTGAAACATTTAAATGAAACTACTTTTATACGTAAGTATAGCATATTCAAACGATCAACAAAATTAAATCAGTCATAATGACTTAGATTATGTCGTAAAGTATAAAATTGGGGTAACTATTAAACAAATTAAAATGCAAATTAGAAACAAGAATACAATCCTTTACTAAATTAATTATGATGCGTTAATGTTTTGATATTCATATCAGTAAAAGTCTGACATAAATAATAAATCTGTGGAAATATTACCACTTGTATCACATCATATTTTATCATCCTCACTATATGTCAAGGTGACACTGACATTATAATTGCCCTAATTTATTAATGTCTGCCTCGCCTTCTGTGCGAAGGCCCTTCACTCTATTGTAGAAGTAATTATTACATTTGAACTATTATAACAAGGAACAATTTCTTGTTGGAATACTAATCTCTGATTACAGTATAAAAAAAACAATACGCATGACACAACGGAGGCAAACGAGGAATTGTGATTGTTAGACCGAAAAAATATAAGTTTTATATAGAAGAGAATAAGTGAAAACAACGTAAAACTATTATACATGCTAAAATATGTTCATTAATTCAGACTAACTTACAAAAATCATAAATATTTAAAAAGTTTTTAATTATTATTCATTAACGGCGTGGCAGAACAAACGTTTTGCAAACATAATGCATAGTGGGGTGCTGCTTTTCATCATACTTGAACAATAAACATTCATAAATGGATATAAATGACACATTTTCGCTTGGTAAGATCGTCAAGAAGACGTAAAAAGTTTAAAAGCAAGTCGGTAACCGGCTGCGATCGAAACATTCCCAGAGCAGAAAAAGTGGAACGGCCCGACAACAGGCATTCCTTTTGTCGATGAATTACTTTATGGAATGTATCGGTGTACCTCATCGGAACTGAACACAACATTTCTTCAGCTAATAATTACGAGCCCCTTATATCATTATCACAATGTAATTTCACGTGAAATTGCGTAGTTTTTATTTTAAAGTAGCTATTTAATTTAATTACCTTGGAATCAAAACTGAAGGCTGTTTCCGGTCTCAATGGACAGGGGAGTCCACACTTACAGGTGCCAGCTGTCTGTAGGTAATCTCGTAATTGAGGCAGGTTACTCAAAGCCGTGCCGCTAGGACTGAAACAAATAAAAAAAAAAATTAGTTTATGTTGCAACACAAATATTTATTTTTTTTACTTTTATGATAGCTGGATTATCCTAAACAGACCACGTTTTTAGGAAAGTTACAATTTATTGCTTGTTATAAATAAACAAATGTTAAGCATAAGGCAAGTCAAGTTCGAGTCACAAGCTAGTCACATTATTCAAAACCGTTCTACACCAAAGCCTCTATTTAGCCAACCGTGCTGATTCCTAGCCCAAACGAGTTAATCATGCGGCTAACTGACTACATTGCGGTCAAACAATATTTCAATTATAATTCTGTATCCATCGCATCTACGTTAAACGCAAAGGATGCTCCATTTACCAAATAGCGTCTCTTTTGTAACAATTTTTGACATCAATTTATTTATGACTAGCTAATTCTCATAACGTGGCCTAAGCGGTAACAGTAACGGAACCATACCAGCTGATTGTATCGTCCAATGTGTCATAAACATCGCGCAATAACCCACGGGATCAAGAACAATTTGCAGCCGACACAATCCCTTTATGATGACAGTATGGAGCATAGCTTGCCGTCGTTATTACACCTCGATTCGCTTTACAAACAGCCTCTTTCATAAATGCTCCACATGATAATTCACGCCGATTGTTCACGGTCTGGTACACTTGGTAAAGGTAAACCGCAACCGCAAAAAAAGATTTTTGTTTACCAGCTTTTTATTCATGCGCGGAGTCTGCGGCTTTGACCACTATACGGGGTGTTCGCGGTCGGATAGAGAGTAAACGGGGAAAATCGTTTTTTGCGATCGCGTGCATGTTTGGGGGAGCGTGTACGTAGACAGCTGCCGATAATAATTACTCAACGCACGAACCCTTTCGCACCTTGCTATACCAACTATCCTATTTACTTCTGAAATACTCCCTACACCCTCTGCCTTGTTTTTCGTTATTAGAAAACCATAAGAAATCGCCCTTTTATCAAAACTGCGCTAGTAAAAGTTTACTATTACAAAATTAAATGCAATACTTAACCTTACCGGTGTTTATAATTGCCAATGCAATGTTTTGGAAAATTTAACTTTATAATATTGGTAACTGAAACTATAAGGTATAAAAATCATTAACAAGAAAAAAACAAACAAACGCAAAAGATATATAGTTTGTTCTGAGAAAAGTCGTGACACATACTTCATGGTCATGGATATTATTAAGCTCAATGATTATAAAAACAAGTAGGGAAGGTATATTAGAAAACATTACTAAACCGGACAGACAGACTAAGTGGTCTGCTAATTAGTATGGTACGTAAATGATATCATGAAACCTGATCTAAGATACATTATATTTGACACTATCTTTGCAGGACATGACAAGCTTAATGCCAATTAACAAACCGTGGCGAATTATATTTATACGCTTTAAGTAAGGAGGCGTAAAAGTGCTTGGCTACGGCTCTTAATTAAATCAAACGTCAAAAGTGTACGTGACTGCACATCACATTTTAAACTGTGTTATATGCTCATTTATAAAATATCTAAGGTTCGCGTGCACACGCTAGCAGGATTCCACCTAACATAACAAAAATCCTCGTTGGCGTTAAAGTAAATTATATTAATTAGTTTTGTGTCATAAAGGTATCCGCTTGAATCTATTCAAAACAATAGAATTGTTCTTTTTTTACTTGATTTCGTAGAGTCGAGCTTTATCAAGTTAAATTTTACTAGACTATCAGTCTGTCTAGACTAGGTAGTTTATAAGATAGTTTATTTAAGTGAATCTTTATTGTTGCGTTTAGAAGTTAGGGATCAGTTTCGTTTATGATCAATTTTACTTACATTTTATAGATCAACTATCGATCCGCACCGACTTTGCACGGCTAGATATGTAGAAATACAAATTGATTTATAAGGATTACAAAACAAATATATTGGTGGCTAATAGACTTTAGGAGTAGGTTTATGCAGTATTTTTTCAGAAGCATATTCACATATTAGCATTCTTATAAGCGTTACAATAGAAACGTATAAGTAAACTTAGCTTTGCATATGTATTTATTAACACTCATTTACTTAAATATTATATGTATATTCAAAACTATGTTCACTTCGTACAGTTTTCGAACATATTCATTACCTTAAACATTAGTTAAGCTATAACTATCAACCAAATACCATTCGACGTTTATTTAATAGTGGGCAGTGCAAGCGTTATTTAAAGTTTCGTAAAAGCGTGTTTCTCATTTGCATACATAAAATAAACATCTTAAACATAAATCCTATTAGAGTCAATGTGTCACAAAACGTTCCACGAAAACAAGCCACACAAGTCTGTTATTATGCAGACAGCCATCTTTCATAGCCTTGAGAAATACTTATTTATGACTAATCGTAGTTCGCTGTACAATTTATCCTCATTGACAAACATAAAAACAGATAATAAAAATAAGATACACGTCCGTCGTTCAACTTAATATTATTTTATTTGAATCGCAAGTTAGCTTAAGCATTACTGAGACAAGGTAATGTTTAGTTTCATTTAATATCTTAACTATTATAATAAATGTACAAATGTTGTTGTCCGTATATCAAATTGGTATAATTTTATAGTTATACAGGTCATTAATTTATTAAATTACGTAATTATCTAACACCGCCCCTGTTCATAAGGCATCTTTATGGTTTGTTATCTCTAAACTGGATAAATAATGCGCAACATTCTTTATATGAGTGTTTTGTTTGAAACTATCTATCTTTTCGAAAAACTTTCAAAAAGACTAGGTATTTAAATGAATACGACACTACAACTGTATACCATCGATGCAATACACATTCGCAGTACATTTCGCATCCCTTTTAAAACTGTCTGAAACTTGTAAGTGTTCGGCTGCAGAGTGCAGACAAAATAACTCCGGTCTCAATGTAAACTATCGTTAACTTTGTTTAGACTTCGTTTGGTACTGTCGTCTGCTAAAAGTTGGACCTATTTTAATTTAAGTACATTTATAGTTTCTTAGAAGCTGCTTTTGATTGACAAATTAGGATTGTCAATTACAGTTTTAACCCGGCACTGTCCGTCTATAAACACATTGGTTTACGGCTTTGCATTATTGAATTGTAAATTAATAATCCTTTTTCAAGATGTACATAGCTTGCTTGGTTACTATTAAATTTGTACATTTAATTAGGTAGTTAAACATTGATTATGCCATTGTTTACCAATCACGCAAATTCAATTTATTCAAAAGTAGTTGACACGTAAGCATCGCTAAAAATGTACTCATTTTCAGCAAAGCTTTGCAGTTTAACACAAAATAGATTTTGTATCGACTGCTCTGTATACTATCGTTACATTCGACATTGTCAACGAGCTTTTTGCAATCTCACCGATTTTGTATCATAGAAACTAAAAGCGCTTGTTTGGTAGTAATATCGACAGCTAACAATATCCAACTGTGTGCCACTATTCCACTAACAAACTATTCAAGCTCAAGCTCGGTATGTGGACTCTAAAACAAGTACTGAACGACTAATGACAAATAATTTATCCCATCGAAATCCTATCCATCCATTTAACAATAATGTTTTAAGAGTTAGGAATACAGGTCACACAGCAAAGACTACGGGGCTGGCGATCTAGCCATCAATTACTGCATACTGCTGCAATAAACCCACTAATTTAACGATTGCCAATGCTAAAACTAACGTGTCTGTGCCGATCGTAGCATCTTCGAGGGACATTGGTATTATTGGCCCCTAGTATTGTGATTGATCTCATTTCCTTTGTGACCGCCGGGGCAATGTATAATGGTTGAAATATTTTGGCGCCAAGCCAATGTGCACTACCATACAAAACACGACGACATTTTGTTTTGCAAAAAAATTCTTCGGTGATAATAATCGAATTAAAAATGCTGTATACAGTAAGTCATTGATTTTAAAACGGGAAACAAACTGGAACTAAATAAACTCATAAAATACGTAAATTTGGAGTATTTGGACAGGAAAACAAACTTATGTAAGAAGTATATTTCAACGCATCTTGTGCTTGTCAATTGAGGTTAATTGCAATTAGACAGTAGAATTCTTTTAAATATTACCAAAGATGTAAGAAGAATAAAGGTTGTAATTAAGGTACGACAATGACCATTAAAATATCTTGTTTATTAAGTTATGCTCACCTAGAATAAGACATAATAATACGACCTTTACAACCCACAAACCAATTGCAACCAGCCGCGGCCATAAAAATAAGTGCTTCTTCCGCTTAAAGGCGGAGTTAAAACAAATCTACGCACGAACACCTGGAACATGAACAAATATCTGCTGCACAAATATTTGTTTTGTGTTGTAAATGAACAGAAAGCGAAGCGCCACTTACAGCCAATTGGGCCATTTGAGCAACCACACAATTGAAACATTGTTTTCAAACAATGTGTCAATTGCAGCAACAAGGACATTATCAATATAAACAGGGTGAGTGTCGAGTCGATGCCGGCGGCTCGATAATAAGTTGAGTCACGGAAGGGTTTCCCTGAATGACTCATTGGGTACCTAACCGACCTGCGGCGTATCGTGAACCCGAATAACGTATACAGTTCATTTTAAATTAATGTTGAACAACATACGGTAGCACTAGTAATAATAAATTAAGTAAGCGTTCTTTTAGTCAGCTTACATGTTGTTCTTATACTGGAGAGCACCATTTTGTATAGATGGTTTTCGTTTCGAGGCCAAAAGCCATACATAGATACTTATTATACAAATTATCATTTAAATTAGATACATTCGTGAATTCTTTGCAAAGGATCGAACAGGATCTGATAATTCATCACACGCACTTGTCGAATTCCACGGAAACGAGAGTTCTGCACGCACTCGACGATTGTAAGGAATAAAGATTTCTTGGCAGTAATAAGCTATCCCACGACTGCATTCATGTTCATTACGTTGTGGATATTTATGCTGACAAATGACAATTTGTGTACCTGCTATATTTTAGTACCTACTTTTGTTTTACCAAAAACGTACTTATTTGTATATTTTACTACCATTTATACGCGCCCCTTCAATAAATATTTTTTTCATAAATTCGTAATAAACAATTGCCAATCAAGCACTCTTCTTGGGAGTCATGTAAGTTACGTGACTAAATTAATTGCAAAAGATAAACCAGTATATGATTTCGGAGCGAACATGTATATCGATGAGTTGGTAAACGAGTAAGCTACAAATTGAGCTTTTATTTATTCATACAAGGGGAACGAGGCTGATATGGGTCGAGGACGTTCCATAAAGGACACTCTTAACGCGGAGCTTAAAGATTCCACGTTTTATTATTCTGTAAAAATCAACTACAACTTCTATACGTTTAGGTTAAGTAACATGTTGTGAACATTTGTATTGCAAGATGGAAAGACAAAGGCATATAGATACACAATAAGTAATACAAAATGTATAACTCTGCAATTTGTAATGTTGTCGTATTAGGTGAAAGTCGATTTACGGCGATTATGTGACAATGTTTAATAAACATCTCCGACATACGTAAGTAGGATGCTTTTGCATAAAACATTACATCGTATGCTCATGTCTACTTACTGTAGGTAGAAAATTTAATGAATCACATTCACAACATATTCCACTTTAAGAACTAGTTATCCAGGAGTGATATTTAAGGAAAATCACTCAAGAAACTTTTTATTATTTCTTTACGGTGAACAGTAATTAAAAACTGATGGAAAAGACACAAATAACGTGACATATTCGTTCTTTGTTAATATTATGCACAAATAATAAACGTAAGCGCATGTAACTTTATAAATATACCAACATATTACCTTGCAAGAGTTGCAAGTAAGCTCACCTCAATAGTTGCATAGCCTGTTTTTTATTAAACGCTAATAAAACCTGTTATCAAAACACTTTTGTGAGTTACCCCTGCGTCTGCGCAAATAATGAATGGTTTCTTTAACATTATTTAACTACTTAATGTTACTTTTATTGTGGGGCGTTTATAAAAGCCATCTAAATATTGTATCTCGTATATCAGAGGCAACCATAACCCGTTTAATAAGAGAAGAATTTAAATATGTAATCCTTTATATTGTAACATTTGTAACGCAAATGATTTCTATTAGCAAATTCCTTTCAAGTGTTTGCATTAAATATCCGTCATCCAACTCATTATAAAAGACCGAGATATTAATTTTAAAGCTATTCAAATATTAGTAAGTAAATATATTATTACAGTGTAATTTATTGAACATATCTGGAATAGTATTCCGCAGGTGAATGGCCGGGCCATAGCGACAAGTACTCGTTGCGACGTGTAAGCGATCAACTCCCACTACCTTTATTGAATAGCGAACATTTACCCACACTAATTTATTTCATAGCTTAAATAACATTTCAGATAGTAGCGTGTTTATAGAAAATTATTTAAACATTAAAATACTTTTTTAAACATCTTATCATAATTGTAACTAAAGATACTTTCTAGTAAAAAGTACATTAAAACAAAAAATATATAAACGATACGAGTCATAGCAAGTACATCCTTACTTAACGCTTTAATTAAAGGTAAAACATAAGTTATAATAAAAAAAGTATTTTTTGTTTTGACATTAGATGGTTTCAAAAGAAATCACTAATCTAAAGCGAAGCATGTTTTTGCTCACACATGCATAGATAAATAATCACACATTGAAATAAAACAATATCAAAGGTGAATAAAATGTTGTCCAGTCAAGTTCAGGTTTGCAAGTAACACCTGCCACATGCCAAGCGAAGGCAAG
This sequence comes from Trichoplusia ni, assembly GCF_003590095.1. NCBI lineage: Eukaryota > Metazoa > Arthropoda > Insecta > Lepidoptera > Noctuidae > Trichoplusia > Trichoplusia ni. Next base: position 7,031,489 of record NC_039491.1, read on the forward strand.
CGCCGCATCGAAAAGCAAATAAATTCACTTGGATACTGCAGGACGTGTAACGTCGCCTAGTTTTTACGAGGCATATTTCAAACAGTTTTTCTTAGATTCGCATGGTAACCTTGACTCGATCCCCTCGGCTACGCTTCTGTGGGAACGATTGAGAACACATTTCATTTACTTCGTCCGTCTGGAGCCCATGTGAGCTGACGCATCCGGCGAACTTCACGCAAGGGTCGTACGATGTTCGTCGACGTTCATGTTTATTTATCAAACGTGGATATTCCGTGAGATAATGTAAATATACTAAATATCGATAAATTATGTGTTATTTGAGCATTAAAGACTTATGATGACTCAATTACTTATAATTCACACTTATACTTGTAATTACGTACATTGAAGGCGTTTGAAGGTACGAAGATGACAGGTAAAAGTCAGGTGACTTATAGAAACCAAAATGACATTTCCATACATTTAAGCCTTATTTATTGACGTAAACGATTGTAGGAATGTAACTTGGATGAGCGAAAGGATTTCTTCTTTTGTAACTTAATCTATATAAAAATTCGCAACTTAAAAACCGACGTTTAGGAAAAAGAATACCTAAATTTAAGCCAGACTAGACTGGTAAAACCCGGCCTGTATGTGTGCTTGTGTTAATGTAATTGCTGTAATTAAACATCTGTTTCAAACGGATGACATCGTAATTAAAAATCAAATATGTACACAAGAAATAGTTCCACGCTAATCTGGGAGTATAAAAACATAGACGGTATTATCTGCTTATCAGAGCATGTGGTATAATTTCGTCAGAAAGAAAAAGGTCATAGAAGAGTGCTAGCTACAAAATATGTGTTTATTGAAGCATGTGATTCACACATATTGACTCACACCATGCTTTGTCAAAATATCTAGTTTAACGAACTAGCTATAATTTCAGGTATCCAAGCGACTTGTTTATCTTCGTTCTATCTGCGTACGTAGCCAGAAGGAAAGCATGTTTTGATTCATAAAAGGTAAGATGCTCGTGGTTTGGCACCGGTTGCTACCCGTAAAGGTCGCGGGCGGATTCAGAAATTATTTCTCACGATTGAAGTCCGTGAATGTGGGAATACTTAGGTTTAAACGGAAAAGGGCTAATCCAGCTTAAACCTTGTTTTGAACCTGATAGGTCGGCTTTATTCCTGATTCTTTTAATTGTAATAACACTCGTTCGGCCAACGTGTGAAGCTTAAACTAGCTCGATAAACCAAATAGTGTGTTAACTTCGTATTTCAGAATCGATACTATTTACCAACAATTCGTAGTACCACTTGCTCTTATGAAGTGGAAGTGGGTATGTTTCTCAGAATATTTATATTAGGCCGAAGCAACTCAGAGTTTAATAGCAATTACATGATGTTATAGCAGGACAGGTGTACTTTGTCAACACTGTAACTACTTAGATAAATTATAATAGTGTCCAAAAATAGCCAATAACTTGTTAGTTACACCAAGTTTTGAATAATGACATGTCACTGGGTTCAAACAGTCCAGATTTAACTTTAGCAATTAAGAATAGTGAGACTAATGGCCGTATCATGGCTGTTAAATTCGTTTATTTGTTGTTGAGACGCTCTCCACCCAGAGTCGACGCCGTGCCTCATTTAATGGAGCAATAAAAAATGTTCGACTGTGCTTACGTAATCCATATTATTTCCGCGTCGAAGCCAATGCGGAGGTCAACGCGCGTATGATCTCGCCTTCCAGGCTCTTGTCACTGTTTGTACAGAACCTTTTACCAAATAACCGTACCGAAATGCAAAAGATTTCATCTTTTAATAATATCGTACCTTAATAAGATGTTTGTTATTCAATTACGCCGGAACGGATCCGGATCGATTCGGATTAATTTCGTTTTGTTCCAAAACTGGTACCTATTACCCAGAACTCTAACCGGTAATGGAAGGCAAAAGTTATTGGTAAAGTGTAATATATTCATTACCTAAAATTAGTTAATTAAAGTACATACTTCATTAATTTATTTGTCATGAGACATAATTAATTCAACGTTAAATAATTCTTCAATGATCAATTAATCATATAATACGACGTAGAATAAATAAATTAAGAAACTATTAAGTAGGAGCGTGGCATGACTAGCGTGCTGAGTATTTCGCGAGCACGATTAGGAACTTCTCGAATAATTTATTTCCATGACCTTCGCCTACCTTTGGCTACGCTGGCACTACTGGCAGCAATTCGTTAAAAATTGATACAATTTTATGAAGCAATAAACGACACAGTACGTACGTGTCGTATTTAAATTTACATAATATTGGTATCAGTGGCGTGCACAGAGATTTTAGTCAGGGTAGGCAAAAAGAAACGACCAAGCGCGATTCTGATTCGCGACTCTCACAGTTGGTACAAAATGTAAAAAAGGCTACCCATCAAATTCACGACCGTAACAAATGATGCTTAACCTCGATTTCTCGGTGATCTATGAAACTGTTTACTCTCTAAATAACTATCAACGTTCATGCCTACAGCCGAAAGACAAACGGACAGAAGGCAAGCCGGATTTAAAATGTTGTGCGGTAAACTTTGTAGTTACCTACCTAGTGTACCTAGCCTACGTATTTGAATATTAAACTTTTACAGCTATCTTTTCGTCAGATCATTTATCATTGAATCGCAGGTAGTCAATAACGTATACATTTCTTTAAACTTTTTTCTATTGACAACATACCTATCGTAATATTGTAACCACGTACGTAAACACGAAAATAACCTTTTCGTTGAAGTAGGTACCAAGCGGGAATCTTACCAATAAATCGTGTCAAAGGTACTAAATAGATATATTTCTGTTTTTTTTTTTGTAAATAAGTTTAGATAAGTGAAGTAAATCTAAGTATAGTTTAAAATAAATGGATAGGGAAACAGAACAAGCGATTTCTCTTTATCTACGAGCAACTCGTTAGATTTAAATCATTATGTTTTCTACGTATTGATTTGAACGATTGACTCACCTTTCTTAATTTATTAGATGTCTTGCGTAGCTTTATCTATTTCAAACACTTGTTTTTATCACAAAAAATAGTTTTAAAGCACTTTTTGTGTTATGAGCACACGCCGTTTGAAAGTTCACAATAAATTATTAATCAATTTTTCACTCTTTTATCGACTTATATCAAATAACTTAAAAACCAACGACCCAGAAAACGAATTATGACAAATGAAAACAAAAATGCATCGAAAAATATTGCGGCTTACTTTACGATAATAACTGTCAAAACATAACCACAGATAACCGCTCATGTCATCCGTTGTCTTTGTCGTGCAAAGGCAGTGTCTATTTTATCACACACACTAACGAAACGCAGACTATTTTGACATTGTGTGACAAATGTGTATAGGAAAACAGACATAGACACATTGTCATGACTACGAGTCTGTCACACGCACACATGCTTAAAGTACCTACGTCACTGAGACATCGAGTTGAAGTGTCTTTCCTACGGGAAAACGGTGACAGCGGCGGCGCACTTCGGCAAAAAAGTGTACTAATTTTGAAATATTGATAATCCTCCCTTGATAGATTATGTTACAACGTGTAATAGATAGATGGCGCTGATACGTGTTTTACGAATATTGTTTATTTTATGGATAGTAATTATGTACCTATAATATCTGAATTTCTCAGGGTAGGCAGTGTCTTTTTGTCTCTATGGACTGCACGCCACTGATTGGTATAAGATACCGCTTTTGGATTTCCGAGGACAAAATTAATGGTGTCGCTGTTTGTTTATGCTTCCTTTTCTCGACGCCTTTAATACATCTTTAACAGATTACTAATTAAATAATTGAAGGACGGCGTTCAACAATCGATTAATATTGTGAAAACCATGGTCGCTCTATTTTATTTATTTAGACATCGTGCATCGGTTGGAACTTACTGGTACCATTCGCCTTAGAAACTGTTAATTCGCCTCTACTTAAGAACGCATTAAGTTTATTGTTAGACTTCAGTGAGATTTGTGTTTATTAGTCTTCAATTAAGACAAGCAACGTACTGTATTGGCTGTATTGGTCGCAATTTGACATACAGGGATTATAAATGATTCAATAAGATCTTACATTCACCCGAAGACAGTTGAAATTAACATCCATAAATGGGTGACAACAATGGGAAAGAGCTTAAAATACCGAGACACCTTTACAAACTTTTTTATTTATTTCACGACAGCACAATGGATAACACCTAGAATATCGATGCATGCATGTGGCTCTATTGTAAACTTGGACTAAAAGAAAGTCGGAACGAATTGTAAATCGGATCAAAACGCCTAGCCTAGTGACGCCCATCAAATCCCTCGAAACAATTGAAACGAGCCGTATGAGCACTGAAGACGGACAATCCCAACATTGTGCAATACCTTACAAAGAGGGTCAGAGAAATCCAAGCGTTTACAATGCGACTTTCGAAAAAAAACCTGACGGTGTTCTTTACCTCGGTCGAGATGGTGGCTATAAATCAGTTGAGCAATAGTTAGTCCCAGCGTCAATAACTACAATGACAATTGACAAAGAAAACTGGAAGAATAAGATTTTTATTGTTTCTTGTAACATAATTTACGACCGTCGAACATCTGTTTGAGTTGTAACCTCGTTGTAGGAAACAAATAAGAAGTTCTGATTTTGTAAACCAGTTACTTCACTAGTACGTTTCACAGCACGTATCGTAACTGTGAACTATATTGAAAGCATAAAATTGTATAATTCTTCATATTACTGCAGAAACCATTTTAATAGTTTCACGATTTAAATTTAATGAGGTTACACAATTTCAATTTGCGGTTAGAGCGAGTTAAACGTTATATTACTGAATATAGTAAATATATATGAATGCTTTTGAAATATAGCTTTGAAATCAATCCTATTTATGAACGAAGCTTTACCAAAACCGCATTTGGTATTGTTGCAAAGTCATTCTGCCTTTCAGTAATGTCAGATAAGTGAGTTGAAACTGGGAGTTCCGATGTACTGCCCGTTCATTGGAACTCCTAGGTCATACAAACCATCTCGTAACTGGCCAAAATTGTAATACGGCAAGTAAGCGTTTATAATGTATTTTTTATTTAATTTAATAATGTAACATTGTACAAATATAAGTAGATCAATTTATAATATAACTGCAGTTATAAAAATTCTAATAAATCAACTAACTGAACTTGATCCTTTGTTCACGGCACTATTTTTTCCTCTACTAAATATCAAAATTTACAACTATTAAGTTAGTAAGGGGCACAAGATATGATACTTAAGAACTAACAGCGGAAAAGGCTGATGAAATATTCAATCTCATCAACCGATTTGCATAACATCGATTGAAGAGAAAAGGTTTTAATTTTGTCATTGAATATTTGATACGAAAATAGTGATGACTCATGACGTCTGGATAAAATCATATTATGCATCAATGCTCGATCGATAATTAAGATATCAAAATGCAGACTACGTTCTACCTAAGTGTAAATTATGACCTGTTGTCGATCATCAAAATCAACGTATATGTATTCTATGTACATAATTATGTAAAGTAAATGGTGAAGTTACATAATAGACTAGTCATATTATGGAATAATAGTCACCTATGAAGTCAATTGGGACCAGTCTGGAGATGTAAAGTTGACCGTGGTCAGGAAGTAATTAATCATTAACAAGATATGTAATTATAAATAATTTCACGGACCAGTGCCAAAGATAATTACATCGAAAGGAATTATGTGTTACGTAAGTACTTAAAATATTGTTTAGGAAAGGATGGGCTGATATGATAATAAACTTAAATTACATAAAGATAACCGTGAACAAATACGCAAAGGCGTTACGTCATAAACAAGTTGGTAATATCGATTCGATAAATCGATAATCTTTAATTAATGAGTTGCTGCAACCAGGTGCTCATGCATTGTTGATCACGACCTATTTTCTTACATTAGAGCATACATGTTTATACTCTATGGCAGTTCAAAAAGTGCAGCTGGCCTCGGTATGATGACTATTAATCAATTATTAAACTTCTTAATTAAACGTTATAGAAGATTCGTTTATTTTGTTTTAATGGTTTAGTATTGAGAATCAATCACATATGACAAATTGTTTCGCAATCACGACACAGATTTTGATAAGTAAATTGTTATTCAATAGGTTTTATTATCGGTTTAACGAGTCGATTTCCAATTTTTAACCTTAATAATGGTTTAAGGTTTTAAACTTACTAAGTACTATTGCTGTTTTAACTAACAACAGTAACACTTGTGATTTTTTTTTATTCTGACCGTACTGAAGCAGGATACTAATCTGATAAGTACTAAACTTAATCCAATTTGACGATTATTTCAGTAGTGTTTACCGTATGACATTTTAACGAATTTACAGCGTCTTTTCACGCAATACTGCGGGGTCATCGACGGCGGACATAACAAGACTTCTTTCTCATAAGGTTTAAGATACAGGCGCTAGCGATCGCACTTTGAATGGGAATCCTTTTTGAATTTGTTGTATTTTGTTAATTTTATTCGTTTGAAAACAGGTCTCAATATGTTGGATTATTTGCTATCTATCCATTCAATTATACAATTTTTTAACAACATTTTGGTTATCTACACATTTTTACGTCCCGGAACTATAATCTTAAAATTATAGTGCACGTTACGCTATGAACAATTTTATTTTCTTATCATAAATATACTTAAAAGTGTTTTAATATACTAATTAATGTCATTTACTAGTTGCATATTCAAAAGAATCAGTTTCTAAATTAATATTAGGTTTCTATATTCAAATTAAAGGTCAGCTTTTCCGTTAACGATCCAAGCGTGCATCTAAAGCCTTTTCAAGTCGTTTCCAAATGCTCAGAAAGTTATATTGGTGTGGAGTAACTTTCTTCACTTGCATCGAGTCCGCACAGCTGCCCGACTGGTTTGTCCACTTGCGCCGGATTGATTTAACGTTAACACACGATCCGCGGGGCTCTTTTGCCGCTGTATTCGACCAATACTTCATTACTAGCCAACCGTCTCGAACATTGATTGTTTAATTATATTATTCGAGTAGATTATCACCGACCATAACCGTCACGGCTGTGATCCTGAGACGTTGGTAGGCAGAATCTACTATGATGCACATAAAGTAGAGTATATCGATTAATTAAATCGTAGATGAAACTGGATTATTTTGTTTTAATCAACATTTTACTCTGTATTCGATTTCAGTTTGTAAATAGGTTTATTAGTTGCGTAGTTAAGCTGAGCTGCTTGAGTAAGTTAAAAACTCTTTTACGGACATTTAAAATCAGAGAAAAATCGGTCCAAAAGACTTATCTGCCGGAAATTAATGGCTGCGCAAAATAAGTAACAATCTGTTACGAAATGCACGTTATTTAAATGTATATCACGGTTTTTCGTCAATCGTATTAGGTAAGCAAATACATTAAAACATTGTGATAAGATCACAAAATGATGAAGATAATACGTATTAATCAATTTGCAATAATAAACCAGACGACTTTTATTTGACTTAGATATTATCATTATTAAAACTTAAATTCTATTTCTGAAAAGGTCGTATGGTCGAGTCTGGGTCTTAGAAAACTTGTTATAAGTGTTTCAAAACTGTAAATTATTTAGCTGACGTGAGTTTTACTTGGTCTAGTATAATTATTAGGCTGTCTGGATGTAAATCACGGAAATATTAGAAATAATTATGAGTTTAGCGTAAAAGCTATGTAGAACGGTTTCCTTTTTTGTGGTGACGCGAGTTATCTATTAGACAGTACAATTATTAATTAGGTATATCCTGTCTAAATAATTTTATTTACGTAACATTGTAATATGATATTGGCAAGTGGATATGTAGAAAAACCCAATAGGTTTTTTATTGGCCTTCAAATATTATTATTGTTTATGATGTAACATTATTAATTAATTACCAAACAGACGGTAGTGATGATCTTAATCAAAATGATAATATTCAGCTTTAGTAAAAATATTATATTCTAAGTTATACTAGGTTAACTTTTATCTCCTAACAAAAGTTATTTAAGAAAACTGACTTATATTTACATAGTTTATTGAAACTCTTCATATGACTAGGAAGGTCAAGATACCTATATATTCATTCCTCATCCAGCGAAAAAAAAGGTGCAGATGTATATGTAACTTCAAACTTATTAGGCACATACCTATACTATATCTGTTGGGTGGCATTAGTGTTACACAGGCATTATTTTGTATTACATACATATCAGGGTCAAGTAAAAAGTTTATACACAAAATAATAATAACAAATAAGGCAAAAGTTAAACAAGCAAAAAATAAACATAGCACTAGTAGTGCATGCTTTGTGATTGTTTTATGAGATATTAGTTTATAAAATTAATATAAATATACAGTTTACTTACCTAACGTAAAGAACTGATGTTCCACTGATGATTCTTTTCCAACCTAGGGGCACAGTTACAGTCTGTGAAGGTTCACTTTGCACAACTGTCCTAGAGCCTTGCTCTGGATTGTCAGGGGGGTGTGACAGGATGGGGGCCGGCAACACTGCCAGCACCACACCGTCTGCAGTCCGGACCAGCTGTGGTGCACTTCCACTATCACCTTCACTTACTATTCCTCTATTCACACCTACTTGTTGATTAAGTATACTTATACTTTGATTCACTATAGACTGGTGAGATACACTCTGTTCTAAGAATTGATAGTTCACAAAACTTTTACACACAGATAACTCTCTTTCACTACAATTTGATCCCTCAACACCACTCTGTACTGTTACATTCTCACTGTATTGATTCTGCCCATGACGCAATGTAGCTGGGTGCATTGAATTCATAGTATTATCTGAACCAATGGGGCCAGAGCATCTTGCCTGATATGTTGACACATCTACAGATTCTACTGGTATTCTGTTATGAAAGTTTTCAACACTGTTATATTCTGTAGCTACTTGTTCATTACAGTCTTGTTTTACAGAAGCACTTGATGGACGTTCTATTCTATCCTCACCTTTAATGCATGTATCTTTAATGTACTGCTGCTGAACTGGATAGTAATCCGCTCTTTGATTAATGTTATCAGGTGAACCATAAACACCTACTTTGTTGTCATCATTTAAATGTTTGTAGAATATAGTAGCAGGCAAGTTTCTCTGATCATTTCTATCAATTTGTGTTCTGTACAGTGCACTTCTTGACAAGTTGACTTGGTGATGCAGGTTCTCAGGGATGTAGAGGGTGTCGAGCGGCGGCGGGCCGCTGGCAGCCGCGGCGGGAACAGCCGGCGAGGGTGCGGGCGGCGGGTCGGGGCCCGCGGCGCCGGGCTCTAGCTGGCGCGGGTCCGCCACGTACACCACCACGCGCGGAGTGCCCGGCACGCCCGCTCGCGACGCGCCCACACTCGCGGGCTTGCCTGACATTGCGCACAAACATCACACGCCGCGTAACTTGGCTCCTCACTAGCTGAACGCGCCGTGACGCGATCTACTGACGTGACTCCACCTGGCATCGCTTGCGACCAGCCTGGTATCATCGCTCGTTGCCCTCCTTCTCAACTGGGGTCCTTGGACCATCATAGGCTATTAGTTTTTGTGCCAGAGACATCAATCTTGTTTAATTGTTTTATGACCGACTAATAATTTTATGGAGGAGCCCCTTTGGGCCCCATTGTAAACTTACGGCACCTCGCAATAAAACAGGTAGATAATACTTTGACTACTGTTATTGTATGTCATTCATTGGTACACATATTGTTTCACTTCTAGGATGCTAAAAGGTCACAGAATTTTATGTGTTCGTTTCATCTTTACAAACACATCTGACACTGTTACACTTATTAAATCCTCAAATTATCCCAATTATTTAGCTTGCACTGAAAACAGATCTAATAACTCTCAATCAAAATCCGATGCTAACAAAGTGAAACACTGCAAATAACGAATGAGAGAAAAGAACTTGCACACAAACGATACGACACGATAGATATACAGACATGAAATCACAATTCACAACTCACTTCTTTCTTTCTTATCTCGTATTAGGTTACCATTAGAGTAAAAAGGACGCAACACAACAGCTAAGAGTGACATCTGTTGTGAGGAACCAGATAACTTTTTTGGTCTGTTTTACCGACTCTTGTAAGAAGATATTCTCGCTCACGATACAGCCGTAAAATAAAATGATGATACATTTTCATGTCAAATAACAATTTATAATAGAGCCTTACAGTAAACTTTGTATTGGTATTTTATCATAGTCCAAATCAAAGTCTAGAAAATGAACTCCATTTCAAATCACAAATACCACTATTACATTAACTTTAACTTAAAATGAAATAGCCCCACAAAACTTGTAACTATTAGAGTATAGAGGAAAAGCAGGCTCTAGAAGAAAAAGATTTGATTCAGCAAAACAATTTTTTTATATTTTTGCTGCTAGCTTATTTTATGAACATTTTGACAGCTCCAACATCTGTCAGTAGTGTCAAATGCTTTTCTCATTGCTGTCAAGCCAATGTGATCGCTAACTTGTGCGTGGTGTATGTTTCCTGCAGTGTTTTTTTCTAAATAACCTACAATTTGAGTTATTTACTCGCCTGAATATCTTAACAAAGTTATAATGAAGCGAAAATCTTCTACACTACAAGAAGATGAAGAGAGGTAGCATTTTTATGTTAGGTTTTGAATCGTAACCTACAGTAACAAACATAGTTTTACAAATCTACCAAAAATTATGTTATTATACGTCCACAGTGTTGTAATTTACTCATGTATGAGCGAATACTACGTCTTAAGAGTTTAAGGCTCAGGCATATTCCCAAACTCTTTGTACCCTTGCTTGCAACATTTTCACTTCTCCTGTAGTCACTTAACGTAAACTAAATCGATGTGTGAAGGTGAGGCCGACGAAAGTCGTTTGCAAATTTGGCCTTTTCCTAGCTGTAGGACACCATCAAATGATTACTTATTTCATATTAACAATTAAAATGAGCAACTTCATGTTCCAGGGTTTCACAGCTGCTGTTTAATAAATCACAAAAACTTGTGGATAGCTTAAATCCCAAGCTTGAAGAAGAACAGGAACTGAATCTGACACCAGCATGGGTTGATGAAGATGATGAAAACATTAGTGCCAAAAGTGATGTCAACACAAAAAGTGCAATTTTGTACAAAGAAAAACTTAAACAGAAATATGAGAATTTAATGGGAACTCCAAGCTGGGCCAAACTCAATGATAAAAGCAAAGAAGAAGATGATAATGAAGATGAAATATTAAGAACTGTAGGCCACTTGCATAAAAAGAAATCGAAGTCTCTCCCGAAAAGCGTTTTAAACATTAAACCCTTGCCAAAGTTGGTTGCGGCAGGTAATTGTAAACCAGGGGTTGTGGCCTGTGTTGAGTTCCACCCTACAATAAGTGCAGCTGTTGTTGCTGGGCACACTGGTGTTGTATCATTATTCTCTGTAGGTGGGAAGGAAAATACCCAGTTACACAGATTTAGATTGAAACAATGGAAAATTAATGCTCTGCAATTCACTCCAGACGGCTCGGAAGCAATGATCACTTCTAGCACTAACCATGCATTCTGTGTATACAACCTCGTAAAGGCTGAGCACAAGTTGTTTCAATTACCACAAGTAGTAAAACATCCAATGTTTTTAAAGATATCAAGTGATGGTAAATTCATGGCAACTTCTGATGGATATTATGAGGTATACTTGTTAAGCACTGCCTCTAAAGAACTACTAAGAACTCTTAAACATAATTCCAGAGTGGTATCAGTCATATTTAGTCATGACTGCACACAACTGTACTGTTACAGTAGGGAAGGTGAAATAACTGTTTGGGACCTATCAACTTACCGACCCTTGAAAAAGTTCCAAGACGAAGGTTGTGTAACTGGCTCTTGTCTGACCACAAGCCCTTGTGGAAAACTTCTAGCAGCAGGAAGTGGAGAGGGAATTGTCAACATTTATCAGACAGAGAACCTTACTGTCACCGAGCCAACACCATTGAAGGTTATTTCGAATTTGTCTACAAGAATAAGTAATCTTAAATTTAATGCAACTACCGAAATTCTGTCAGTAACATCAGGATATTGTTCAAATGCAGTGAAACTAGTACATATACCTTCTTACCATGTTTACTCAAATTTCCCCAACCCTAAGTTTGATCTTCATCGGGTGAATCTAGTGAACTTTTCACCCAACAGTGGGTACATGGCACTCAGCAACAACATGGGAAGTGTGTATTTATATAGACTTAAGTATTATAAGAATTATTAATAAATAAACTGTCCAATGCCACAATTTGTGTACTTTTTTAATTATGTTTAAAACAAAACTAAAAATCAACACTATATGGATCCACTGAGCGTAAGTCACGGGGTGGACATTTGTGTCATCCACGAATGGCCCTGAGTCTAGGTCATGGGTGTCTTTGTGAATATGATTTGATTGTTTGTGAAACCCCGCGACAAGGGTTAAATATCTAAATGCGGGAGTCGCTTTTTTTTAAGAAAGGAAATGGTCCATCCATTTAGAGATCCTGAGCTGTTATGTACACTGTATGCCTATCTGTGCCATCGTAGCTCCTCAACAAATAAACCGCTTTGAGTGTTAAGTACGAATCAGAAACCCACGGAAGTTAACGGATTGATGCACAATATTTCAATGATTTAAGCGAGGTCAACTGATATAATGTATAAAGTATTAAGATAGTTATAAAAAAAATAATAGATTTAATAAAAAATCTAAATACCCACGTTTTTACATGTAACTCATTCATATTTTATCAAAACCGGTCCAGCCGTTTTTATAGTTGTGAATTGGATTGACTTCGGGGCTGAAGCTACCATAAAATTTCAACCTGCTAGGGCTGCTAGCTTATCGGGAAGTGCCTCAAAATTGAGTTACTAAAATCCAACTGGACCAACTAACATACAAGAAAGTGAGTGTGTAAAAACGTGGTAAAATTAAAACCCTTACCTACAAATAATTTATCAATATTAATGTTAAGTTGAAATTTGAATAGCAGAATTTTAGTTATAAGATAGGACTAATTTTTTGTCTATGGCTAAAAGGCGTTTGTCGCTTCGCTTTGTTAATGACATCAACCAACTCAACCAAGACATATATAGCATAACCTTCTTGCTATCTTTTTTACACCTAAAGATAATGGCTATACTTCTCCTGTTGTCACTTTATAAAAGCTCTTTGGGTTCTCTGACTGTAATGACTGACGAGATCTCAAACGCATTGTTTTTATTATGCCTGTGTGAAGTTGTAAATTTTTTTGTTTCTTATTCAGAATAATTGCTGAATCCGAACAGATATTAAGGTTTTGGTGCAGTTATCATCTTCTAAATTACTTTAATAATCAACTCGCTGAGTTTCTATAAAACATATAAATAACATTTAAAAATGGTTGGTTTGGACACCGACATGAACCGGGACGACGAATGCGACAATATTGGTTTGGGATGTGCTCTAGAGCACTTCTCAGAGGTGGAAGATGTGTTAAACATGATCGACAATGTGAAAAATATTTATAACACGCCATCATTAGAAGCCGAATATGATAAGCTTTACGGTATCCTGAAGCAATATTATGAACAGCCACACTTGCTCGATCCCCACTTGGATAAAATGTTGTCAAAGTTTCTGAGCCTGATCAAAGATAAAGACTCGCCGGTTGAGTTAAAGCATGCTACTTTTAATTACATGTATCAAATCATAAGAGTGAGGGGCTACAAGGTTGTCATTAGGCATCTTCCTCATGAGGTAATAAAATCTTAACATTATATGTTTAATTATTCTATTTTTATAGTATTTCAAAACAACTGAATGTTAGAAACTGAGTAGATACCATTGTTCTGTAAACAAAAATATGATTGTATATTGCTAGTTCAATTGTTATTATATTAACACCTACTCATAATATTACTGATGACAATGTACTTAATCAATTTGATGTTCAAAGTGTTTGTCAGGTTTCAGATCTGCTGACAGTATTGACATTCCTGGAGGCTCAGGATCCCAATGATAAGGAAACTTGGAGGAGCAGATTTGTACTGCTGTTGTGGCTCTCTATTGTAGTTATCATTCCTTTTCACATGAGCAGACTTGATGGTTTTGCACCGGGACAACCAGGTAATACTATAAAGTAAACAGTATTTTTTATTGCATAAAATTTAGCATCAACATTTATACAGCGCTGAGTACATGATGCATTGTGTCATCTCTTTTTGTCATTGAAACACTAATTGGTAAAAAAACCCAAAAGAATTATGTGACTATAATGTCATTGAATTGTATGATTCTATGAACAACCAAATTATAAACTATGTTTTTTTTTATAAAATATTGCAATAGCTAACCACACTACTACAAATTTATTGTTCATTTCAATCATAATTCAAGCTTTGACTGATTTGCTAATAAATTATATAATTTTTTAATATATTTACAGATGCTGATGGGTCAAAGAAGTTGACAGTTATGGAAAGGATATTCAATATCTGTAAAACTTATGCTATGTGTAGAGATTCCTGTGCTGAAGCCAGTGCCTATTTAGCTTCTAAGTTTCTCATAAGGTAACTTTTATTTACAATAAACAGCAAAATTACTTTAAATAAAATTGTCTGCATGTTATAACTAAAACTGACATTCATTCAAAGAGTTAATTTGAAGAAATTAAAACTGAGCAATTTGTTACTTTTTTAACTTTTATATGCACTTTATTAAGTCCATACCACAACTTGGAAAAGGCATTTTCATTCTTTGATGTTTCATAGACTAGGCTTACTTATGTGATCTGTACTTGTACGGTATAAATATCTATAGCCAAAATCCAATATTAAGCTTAAATATTATTTACAGATCTGATGTAAAGGAACTATACATGAGTGCTTTCTTTGACTGGGCCTGTGATCTACATTCCAATCTGAAAGAAGAAGAAACTATCCACTATGGTGTACTAGCAGCAGTTGCAGCGGTCTTGAAGCATGGGAAAAGAGATGACCTATTGCCTTTGGCACCAAAGTTACTGGAGTGGGTGACCAAACAAAACTATAACAACCATTCAGCTATGTTGGTCAGAAAATACGGAGTTAAGATAGTGCAGAGAATTGGTAAGGAAATTTAAAATTTTGATTTGAATAATTCTAATTTCTGTGACAAAACCTTAGACCATTCTTCATCTGCTGTTCTTTACAACAATTTCTGCCAGTGTCGTGTAGTGATGTTACCTAGTAGATCAGACCGAAGTTACATAAAAAAATGTAGGTACAGCAATTTTCTGGCAATTCTCTCCATGGGTTCGAAAGCTGTACCTTTACCAGCTGTTGAAAACTGGTAATCTCGTAATTCATCATCTATGTCCCACCCTCTTGATACTTGATGAAATACTTTTTGTAATGTAGATTATTTATAAAACCAGTCTTTCAATTTCCTTCTAAGCCTAAAGTGCCAGAAAAGCTATGAATTTGAACAATCATCATTCAACTAGATTATTATCGTAGGTTTAACATTCCTTCGGCCACGCGTGGTGTCCTGGCGCTACACGCGCGGCTCCCGCTCACTGGCCGTGACGCTGGGCGGAGTAGCGGCCGCCGGCGACACCGAGCCCACAGCTACCGCACCACCCGATGATGATGACCACGACATCCCTCAAGAGGTATGGTGGCGCTTGTTATAACTTCGTGTTAATCGGGATCGGAGTCCTTAATGATCATGAGCTATGCGTAAATAGTATAAACATTTGTTTGCTTGTGTGAGTTTTTTGTATGAACCGTTTTTCTATGTTATTAGGTTTACTATAATTTCATTGAAATAATATTTAAGTTTTATTGGGCTTATTATTGGGCGCCTATCTGGTCTGTGTCTAAAATGAAAATAGCCAACAGTATGTCTTTCAACCCCAGTTATTTGCCAATTTAGGATATCCTATGTAAAAATTTAAACAATAAAAAGCTCTTTTTAATTATTATACTAGGACTGATGTGTTCACTTTCAAGAAGTTACCATACAATGCTAAAATACGAAATGTATTTTGTCAGGTAGAGGATGTAGTGGAGCTGCTGTTATGTTCTCTACGCGATGACGACACTGTAGTGCGATGGTCCGCCGCTAAAGGGGTCGGCCGTATTGGAGCTCGCCTGCCCGCGCTGGCCGCCGCCGACGTCTGTGACAGTGTGCTGTCACTGTTCGCCGAAAATGAGCGGGAAACTGCATGGCATGGTGGCTGTATGGCGTTAGCGGAACTTGGTAATTATGAATCGAATTTTTGTTAACTGATTCAATATCCGACTAATTGATTTTTTATCTTACGTGAATTTGATACTTGGTAATTTTAAAGGGGTTCTATTTGGTTTTCCGATTTTCCATAATAGTTAATTATAGATTTCTAAAACTGCAGATACAATTTCATTTAGCTATTGGTGGCGAACAAAGTAAAAAAAATGTTTTAGTGTGTGAGGTAACTGAAAGGTGGAATAGGAACAGGCCATTGTAAGGATGTAGGACAAACTTAACAACGAGTAAAAAAATGTATTGTATTGAATACAAATGTCAAATTTAAAACCAATATTATAAAGAATGCATTACAAATTGTCCCAAATAGATATGACCTAATAAACACACTTCAGGATGACCACCCAGGATACCAATTTATATACCTAGTTCCGATACATTTTGACATCGTTAATAAATAAATAATCAAATTTACAACTGGAAAGTATTATATCATCTTATTTATTTATGAATA
This sequence comes from Trichoplusia ni, assembly GCF_003590095.1. Lineage (NCBI taxonomy): Eukaryota > Metazoa > Arthropoda > Insecta > Lepidoptera > Noctuidae > Trichoplusia > Trichoplusia ni. Next base: position 7,048,290 of record NC_039491.1, read on the forward strand.
TGAACATTGTCAAGTATTCGTACGCCGCAAGTTTAATGAACTGACTTGTGCTTTTACAAAATAAATATAAAAAATATTTTTGGTTATTCATTTATAATTTGATTAACAAGACAATTATGGTCTGTATAATTAATTATTTACATCTAAAAAGGTAGGAGACCTTTAGAGTCATAAAAACACATAACCTAAGAATACTGAGACTCATTATGCATACTTAATACATGCACAGTTTGTGACAGCAGACATTGTACTTCATAAGGTATATATAAGTTCGAATACCGCGTCAGTAGCTTACTCGAGGGCAACGTATCAACATGTTGTTAAATTTATTTTACTACTTTTTTACAACTGTGTTTTACCTCCTCTTAACATTATTTTTACTCATATTATCAATAGTAGTATGGATAAAAATTAAATACGAACCCGTTAAGAGAATGTGCACGTCAAATGCGAAACTTGAAGGAAGAACTGTGTTGGTAACTGGTGGTAATCAAGGCATCGGACTGGAAACGGCCAGGGACCTGGCAGCGAGGGGGGCTCGAGTGATTATCGCCTGCCGTAACGGTAAAAAAGCAGCTGAAGCCATCTCCGATATCATAGCGACAACAGGAAATAAAAACGTCGAATATAAACACTTGGATCTGGCGAATTTTAGCAGTATCAGAGAATTCGCCGAAAATTATTACAAAAACTACGATCGTCTCGACATTTTAGTAAATAATGCTGGGTGTGGAGGCCTTAGACCGAAGCTCACAGGCGACGGCATTGACATAGTAATGCAGGTCAACTATATGGGGCATTTTCTACTTACAAATTTGTTGCTAGACAAAATCATAGCATCGAAACCAAGCAGGATTGTGAACGTGTCGTCTGTCTTGCACGATTTTGCAAGACTACGGGTTGATAAACTTGGTAAATCGTTCAGTCCAGGAGGTCAAGGCGGCATCTTACAATACGCGAATAGCAAGCTGTGCCAAGTTTTACATGTAAAAGCGTTGACAAAGCGATTACCAGACGGAGTTACTGTCAACTGTGTTCACCCAGGTGTAGTGAACACAGATATCTTCCGATCTCTAGGGCCGATATCACAAAAAATAGTGTATTCAGTTATCAATTTGTTCTTTAAGACTGCTAAGGAAGGAGCACAGACGTCAATACATTGTTGTGTATCTGAGGACCTGAACAATGTCACCGGGAAGTATTTTATAGACTGTAAAGAGTCTAAATATAATAAATTAGCTGATAATGATGAACTGGTCGAAAGTGTTTGGAAGAAAAGTATTAAATTGACTAGCTAACAGTACCAAAAGTGGATTATGGTAAACCCCCTTTTTTATAGTTCAAGGGTTAATGATATTATAAATAAATGTAGCGTTTTAATTAATTATATGTATGTGCATTTTTATTTACCTATCCTTTAAATGTATTTCATTTGGTTCGTAAACAATGTTTTAGTTGAAATTCGACATAAGAAAATCTGATACAGATACATGGAATAAGTAGTTTTTAACTAAGTGGGCTGTAGCGAGGCTTTTGTTCGTCGTAGACATTACCACTACACAACGCTGGTTGTTCTGTTACAAGTAAATGCTTAAGTGTAACATTTCCATAAAAATTCGTGCCCCTTTATTTTATTTAATCGTCACTGACCTGACAAAGGCCTCCCTTCGACTTTTCCACTCTGTCCGGTCATTGCCTCTTCCACTAATTTTTTGTTGTATGCATCCAGATCGTCGCGCTAATCTCATTTGGGGTAGAGCTTCGTTGTTTTACTATATCTACGACTTTCTTGTTTTGTTGGTGAGAGAGTATTTTGTGGACATGTTCCAGCTCGCCGCGGGCTGCTGTCCCCGGCGCAGGTGCGCGGCGGCGTGGCGGGCGCGGCGCGCGCGCTGCGGCGGGACGAGCCCCGCGCGGCGGCGGGCGGCGGCGGCGGCCGCGCGGCCCGGGACGCCGCCTGCCACGCCGCCTGGGCCTTCGCCCGGGCGTACGACGCGCCCGCACTCGCGCCCTACGCCACGCAGCTCGCTAATGCATTGATTACCACTGCCTGCTTCGATCGCGAGGTTGTTATGCTAATAAAAACGCTACAATTATTACTTACAGAAACATCCAAATGTACCACTTTTTATTAGTCTTTAATTCAAAGAGCCTGATTTTTTTATTTGAGGTAAAAGTAGCTTGAAACCTAACTGCAACCATATAATTAGTAATGTAAAACACCAATGTAAAATAATTTATAAACCATTAGTTCAAAAAAACATAAATATATTAAAGCCACCATACAATTTAAAATCTTTACCATTACAGATAAACTGCCGCCGAGCTGCCTCCGCAGCTTACCAAGAGAATGTCGGTAGACACGGCTTATTTCCACACGGTATCGAGGTCCTAACAACAGCTGACTTCCAGTCAGTGGGGCCCAGGAACAACGCGTACCTCGTCATCGCGCCTCAAGTAGCCGCTTTCCCCGAGTACACTCAGCCACTTGTCGACCATCTCGTAGACTTGAAAGTGGAACACTGGGATTATGCCATCCGCGAAATCGCTGCAAAAGCTCTTAACAAGCTGACTGACAAGGTTAGTAATACAGAAGAAATTATAAAAAAAAACATCTTATTATGTATGTACTTCTAAAATAAAAAACCCCAAAAATAGTGTATATCCCAAACATACGGTTTTTTTTCCTTGTGTCACGTGAATTTCACGAAACATTTCTGGATCTCACTAATGTTAGTCCTAAGCTATATTTTGGCACAATGGGTTTGGTAGTTAGCGTTAGTTAGAAATACTTCGAAAAAACCCCTGCGATGTAAAGAAAAATGGAAATGTAGTAAAATCGAGAGGACTTTGTTCTGCACTGCAGAAGAATTACCAGAAAAAAAGCAGTTCTATTTTATTGTCAGTACTAATGAGGTTGTATATTATTATTTTGATGTAATTGCTGTCCACCTATGATTCAAAACAAAAAATATATTTTCAAAAATGACTGACACTTTATTGTCATTTCGTATCATATCCATGTGCGATCTAGGTTAAGTAGGTTAACTTTAGTTAGCTTTTTTATATTTTTTATTATTTAATTAGTTTATATTTATGTTTTATTTAAACTACCGTAATCGCGTCTACTGTAAATTCCTGTTATATTATTATTTCGATTTGACTCCCAAGAAGTTGAAAGATGTCGGAAGTGAGCTATTTTAATGCCTCCTTTACTCTTTAGTAATAAGTTTGATGCATTTATAACGTACTCTGCTCTAAGAAACAATAATAAAATATCTGCCCACTGAAAACCACAGGATAACAAAATAAAGCCACACCAAAAGAACTTTAAGGAGGTTTGTCAGTAAGTTTTTTTTATAATATCAGATTCCTGACTACGTTGCGACGACAGTACTTCCGAAGCTGGTGAAGAAGACCGAGTCCATTGATCTGAATGTTCGACATGGAGCAATCCTCGCTATCGGTGAAGCTATTTATGCCTTGTCGCAGTGCAAATTGCCAAATGGTAAGGAAACCTTTGGTTTGTTTTAATTCGATAAGAGTCCTTTTATAGTATGTTTGAGTTAAATTTAGAAATTCCTACTTAGCTCTAATGTTTTTAAGTTTCGAACTTTTTTTTAACACTATTAGTAAATTTAATACAATTGGTTATTGGGCTTGATGAATTGGCTTCTATCGATGTAGATGGAACGAGATATAGTTGCCGCGCATGCTTAACTTGAGGGCGGGCGATATAAACTGCGATAGAGTTTGGCATTGTTCTTACGATTTGTTGAATTCAAGTTTTGTAAATTGATAAAATTGACACTCTTTATATAAAAAAATCTGTCGATTAATTTAAAGAATCGGATTGGGAACTTATGTGGTGGTGGTGAAACATGCCCTTAATGTTTATGATGATGTTGCAGGCAAGGCGGCGGACTCCCTGATCTCGGGCGAGGTGTCGCAGGCAGTCCGCGGGCTGGCGGGCGCGCTGCGGGCGCGGCAGCAGTTCCGCGGGCTGGGCGGCGAGCTCATGCGCCAGGCCTGCTGCCACTGCATCGCCCAGCTGGCCCGCGCCGCCGCGCCATACCACGGACATGATATCATCGGTAACCACTTATCTTAGGTCGCACGTCTAGAGGTGGGAAGACGATTATTTTACCAATTAACTAATTCAGAAGACGATTATTCTCCTATTCCTCATATTCACTAATTCTGAATTATATTGGTCTGGGTTAAAATCAGTTCAATGGTTTTCTTAGGGCATCCCTAAATTTAGTGCTAGGATTTGCACAAATATGTTTGACTTTTAAAATGTGTCAGAAAGGTCCACAAAGTCTCTCTTTGCATTATTTGTTTAAACCGTAAAATATTCTTTTAACATAACATAAAACAACCTAAATTGTTTACAGATGATTGGCTAAACTTGATTGAAGAATGTCTCTCACACGAAGTTCAGATTATCCGCGAGAAGGCAATCTACGCATTGCCTTTGGTGTTTGATCAGTATTTACGCGATGACAATCTGAAATACGGTGATATCACTGTTAAGGAGAAGCGTAAGCAACTAATTGAGAAGTACTGCAGTCAATTGAGCAATACCGGTGTTAACGGCCTGGTGCTGAGGATGGGGTATGCTAGGGCTGTTGGTGAGTACTACGCTAGTTTTGTACGTCATTTCGTTTAACACGTAAGGTTAGAAAACAAAATGTCGAAATCCGAACCAAGATCCAAGATCTGTTCAAAGAAATATAAACAATGATAGCAAGATTAAAGCAAAAATAAATATATTTAATTATAGTCACAGGAGACTGGAAAATGAATATTGATTCGCGTCTCCTTTTTACTCCACTTCTTTCTCATCCTTGTCAAAAATACCATTTGATTGTTATATAACATTTAATTATTTACAGGATCCCTCCCAAAATCGGTGCTAACCGAACACTTACCGATTGTGATTAAGTCGTTAATCGATTGCACTAAGCTCGCTGAAGGCACCCAGAAATGGGCCGAAGCTCGTCGCGACGCCGTCGTCGGTCTAACAGAGGTGTGCCAAACACAGGGCATTGTGAATGGCGTAGAGAACTATGTAGGAGAGATCGTGGCTGCGCTTCTAGACTGTTTGTCTGAGTATACCATCGATATGAGAGGTGATATCGGTGCTTGGGTGAGGGAGGCCAGTATGACAGGTAAGTTAAAAAATATATATATATGTAATAAGAACTTGTAAATCGAATACTTTCTTTCGAATTGTATTACCTGAAGCATTGTTTTGGCAATTTTCTATTAATATTTCGAAAAATCAAGGGAGTTTATTGAAGTTAACTTTTACTTGAGTAGCTTAAGGTTGACTTTTCTGAAGTCGCTAGATTTTAGGGCATCTTAAGTTTTTATTGGCTATTTGTACAATTTGTACAGAACCCTGAGTATCGCGAATCCTAATCTTACTTGACTGGTTTCATTTCATAACTAGTAATTATTACAAAGTTCCAATTTCTTAATTTCTTTACAGGTCTGTTATCCATCAGCCGTCAATGTGCCATCGAAGCTCCTCACCTGAACTCGCCACAAGTGATCAAGGAAATCATGTGCGGCGTCGCTCAACAAGCGGTCGAAAAAATTGACCGAACAAGAGCACATGCAGGCAGAATCTTCACTTCCTTGATCTACAAGTAAGTAGTAAGATTAATAACCATATAAAGACGTGACTTAAGGAAGGACCTGGCTCCGGCAGTGAGCTTGATTGGCTGAGCTGAATGAATGGTTAAAAGGCAAGAACCGTTAGTCTCCATTAGTCTCCAACAGTCAGTCGTATCTGATTCGATTTGGGCCTGTTCAATATGGATTCGCCTTTTTTTTTCAAAGAGAGGTAAGAGACAAATTGCACCTTTGCTAGATCACATTTGTCTATGATGCTGTAAGTCTACTTACTGCTTAGGCATATCCTCACGAAAGGCCAACGTTGGAGGGATGGAAATAATTGATCCATTTTCCTTTTCCAGTGATCCTCCGATTTCGAACATACCGCACCACGAGGCCTTAAAGCGTATATTCCCGTGCGAAGAAGTTGAATTGAAGCCTCAATCTAAAGACGTTGATGATAATGAACAGACGATGACCAGTGAGAATTCCAACGTTGTGTTATGGTTGTTCCCGGGGCATACGATGCCGAGATTCGTGCAACTTCTCAACTATTCCGACTACAGATACAATGTTATTAAGGGATTGGTGGTCAGTGCTGGCGAATTGACCGAGAGCTTAGTAAGTTACTCAAATATACTTTATTGCAATCCAAAGTTAGATGGTTTAAATTAATTTTACTCTTAATGCTATGTGCTTAGGGTTCAGTTCTCAGTGATAGCCCTCGAATGGCTAAAAATGTGCTATCTGGACAATATATGGTGTCAAATTTTTCAACAATGGGTTTTTGCAGATATAAAAGATGCGTCAAATACGGGAACAAACAGACTTGTGGAATTAAATGTAACCCATTTATTTTCGTGTTACACGTACACATGCAAATTTCGGTTCAAGCGCTACTAGGTCATTTCTAAAAACTTTGCTGCAGTACAGTGTTTATATAATAAAATATTTATATCTTTTCAGGTAAAACACACAACACAATCTCTCTACGCATATTTGAATACGCTACACAGCGACAAGGAAATGTTGACGTCAATTTGTGACACGATTATTCAAGTATTTGCCGACAACTTACACGTCAAGAGGATTACAGGACCTATGTTCAATTTCTTGGATCGGTTATTGAGTTCAGGTAATTGCCTTCTGCTACTTGTGTACTCATTCTAAACATCTCGTTTTATTTGCTGTGTACACTCAAGCATTGTTAACATTGTGTCTTTTCCTTTTAGGTTCAATTTCGCCGATACTAGATGACCCAGATTCTAAGTTCGCTATGGATATATTGAAATACTTGCAACTGGAATTGCGCGGAGGGAAGAATATTTACAAGCTTTTGGATTCCATCAATGTTTTGTGTCAATTGATTCAGGTAATAATTGCGATTTTATGATATCCTTCACACTAGTCATTTGAAACCTAGGTCTTATTCAGATGTTTGAGCTTATCAATGAGACTGTTTTACATAATAACTGTTCGGTTTTAATTTTATAATTGAATAGTAGTAATAACTGCAATCAAGAGTAAGGTGTAGTTTGTAGGTATATTCTGGACGGAATTTGAATAGGCATTTCATTTTATTCTCGTGTACACCTTTTCTTCACGCAACAACTTATTTATTGTTCCAGTAAACTAGTTGTTGCCAGCGGCCACATGAACATAAAATCGGTATAAAAAGCTACCTTTGTGGAAATCCAATTATAAACTATTTGTGTACTAAATATCTAATCTGATCAGCGATAGCGCGAAAGAGGAATAAGCCTTTATCCATAAGAATGTCGTGCAGGTGGGCGGCGGCGTGTGCTCGCGCTCGCTGGGGCAGCTGGTGGTGTACCTGTGCTACGCGGACCGCTACGTGCGCCGCTGCGCCGCCGCGCGCCTGTACGAGGCGCTCACGCTGTACGGGGACGCCGCCGCCGTGCCGCAGGGGGACGTCGACCAGGTACACGCGTTGCCCACATCAGCCTTTTACACGCAAACACTATACCACCCAAAGAACTATAACGGCTAATTGAAATTATGACATACAACAGAGGCATAGCAAAATAGAATGTCACAGATACGTAAACATCTTAAAACGACCAAAGTATAACTCTCTCATACTGCTGATAACGTCTTAAAAAGGGCACCTTAAACATAACATAAGATTGGACTAAGCATTGAATGTAGCTTTGATGGTTAACACATTTTTGTCTGGATGTTAAAAGTATATCACATGTCTTATTTTAATCAACAGGTACTATCAGTTCTGGCGGAAACCGACTGGGAAAAGGAAGTGTCTGAACTGAGGCCAATCAGGAACGACCTTTGTGATCTCCTGCGTATTAAACAACCAGTCATGAAACAGAAGCCAACGTAAGAAAGCGAAACTGTATCCGTAGCTTATACGCTTGAGATTAGTTGTCACAATATAATTGATGACTTAAGGCGACATATACACAAGTCTCACCATATTTTTTTACTTTATAAAATTTTGCAATGTTTTTATTGCAGTTTTAGACCCAAAATGATCTCTCGTGATATTAATGGAGCTGTCTTAGCTGCATGGTAGAGATAGCATATCAGATGCTGAGACATTTCTACCGTTTTGATACATAATAAATAGAATGATGTATTATTATGTACACTTTCATCGCTTCTTGTTTAATCAAGTGGGAAAAGCTTCGCAGTAATACTGCTTAACATAGAACAATAAAGACAACACTTATATTTTAACATTAAAGACTTTATTAAAACGCTTATGGATAACACAACTTGCTATAAACCACGGAGTAAATACAAAGAGGAGATGGCCTAATTAGATTTCCTTAGAAAACAACGCGTGACACTTTGCGGGGTGAGGGGGTGCTAGATCCCGCCCACTTCTTTATTTTCCATCTATCGGTCAAAAGCAAAACTATTCGCTCGTTCTGTCGATTTTGTTTTGTAGTTACGTAACTATCTCACACTAGATGTCACTAAGTACAGGATGCAACAGGGTCGTACTCGGAATTTTCGTACCGGGGAGCACTGTTTTATTTTAAATTAATTTTGCGAACCATCTTGATGCGTATTTTTTAAATTTAAATTGTGATATTATTATGAAAAAAAAAAGGTTTCTGATGAATGACGAATGAAGATTATTAGATTTTCCTTTATACAAAATTATTTTTTGTTTACACTAAACCCGAAAAGGGGTCTTTGTACCTACTCACCAATTTGAACATCTTTTTCTATGGGACCAATCGCGAAAAAAATCAGCTGTTCCCTACACTTATACTCGTCAAAATGTAGGGAACAGCTAATTTATTTTCGCGACTTTTCAGGTTTAGTGTAAATCAAGAATAATGTTGTATATTTAAATGACTTATTTTGTTAAAAAGATTTATCAAGATGGTTTACGAAGCCAGTATTTTTGAAAAAAAAAAAAACACCTCCCGTTTATTGATATGGTCAAGTAGGTAAAACAAACAGTGGAAATATAAATAATACACAAAAATTATAACGAAAAAAATGTATTTGCAAAATTCAATTTCCTGAAAAAATAACTGCTTTGGTTAGTTGTTGTCGATTCGTTGCTCTATCGTTTTCTATGGTTGCAAAATGCTTAAAACGAATATCTATATATTTCTCGGCTATGGCTTTAGTCAGAAGAGTAATATGATTATCAGTCGGTGATTGATCAAACATATGGTTCACCGATTTTTCGAAATAATTTTGTCCAATAAGGGATTTTAGTGTATTCGTTATAATTTTATGTTTACGGAAATTAGGAGAATTCAAAGATTGCGATTTAACACAACGGATGCTGCATTCGGTTCGTATACATATATTTATGACATCTTTAGACGGGAAAGTAAGCCCACCTTTATTTTTAGTTTTTATCAAATAAAGGTCATCATCATCGTAATTATCAGCATATAATTCATGAAGGCAGCTCTCACATTTGATTTTGGAATGTAAATAATTGACAACAAACCCAGAAATATATGCAACTATTTGACGGCGCAAATAATCACCTATCGTTGTATTTAACTGCTCATCAAATTCTAACAACAAATCATCAGGCATGGGTTCGTCATCCAATGATGCCTCGATCAAGTCATTTTGCAAAATTCGATAACGTTCTGTAGTAATATTTATTTTGTTTACAGAGGATTCTTTTAAAATAGAAATATCCTCTAACGGAATACAATTTCCTCTGAAACCCTCTTTCAGTTCTGTGTTTATCAGGGTTTTTTTGTAAGCTGATTTCAACTGACGTGATGTTGGATTATTATTGGCCCTCCCATGAGCTCTTAATACCCCAAAAAATAGTTCCAAATGATCCTGCGAAAATTTGTACATAGTTAAATACTTGAGGACCTTTTCTTTTTCAACTAGGCGGTTATACAAGAAAAGTGTACTATTAATGCATGTTAAAAGGCCCATAAAACCAGTTTTACGATTCGTGGCGATAACAAGCTTCTCTTCATCAGGAGCTACTATAAACATTATATAATGTTTAGCATATTCTAAATACTCCCTTGTTTTCAAAATATTTTTTTCAAATAAGGGTTTTTTGTACTCAAACTGACGCATGTTTCGTGAATTGAGAATGTCAAAGATGTTGTTTATTAAACGGATAAAAGTAATTGTAGCCGCCACATTTTTGAATTCAACATTATATTTTTCACAAACTTGGAGTGCATCTGCTACGCTATTACTAAAAAGTTGACTGGCTAATTTTACTTTCATTTTTTGTCGTTGAAAATTTATGTGTTTCTCTTTTAACTTGTTCCCAAGGTGGAGGCCTTCTGACTTTTGTAAGTTATTGAGCTTGACGAGATAAGACCATTCAATAAGATTACCCTGATAATCAAGAAACTTCTTTTTATTTTCAAATGCGTTGCGCACAAGTTTTAGCATATGACATGCGTCAAGGAATACTGCCACTTCGTAGTCTGTACTAGGGTGTTTGAAAGTAGTTTTCATATTCTGAGATTCTAACGAACATCCTAACTTTTTAAGCATAGCAATGTTTGCAGCGCAGCCATCCATTGTAAGTGAAACAACGTTTACACCATTTTCTTGGCATTTGTAGAGGCATTGTTGAACTATTGAAGCGCGTTGTTCCCCGGTCATAGAACGAATAAGAAAGAAACCCACAGGTAATTTCCAGCGTTCAGTTTGACATACAAGCAACAGGACTAAAGCCTGAGAAGCTTGATCCGAATTATCGTTTTGTACGTCATTAAGGCCGAGATCAACATAACCGTGATATTTTGTTCCATCCCATTCGACGTGCTTCCTAATTGCCATCTCGTCCATCATAAGACTGCACAAAGCGCGTTTGCCTGAGGAGTTAGTTTTGTGCTTTAATATGTTAAAAGCTTCAGCTGTAAATCCAGCTTCACCATTGACACTTTCATACCATTTAGAAATAGTTCTCGGATGCGGTAAGCAAGTATCGAAAGTTTTTCTGACGTATGAGTAAGCATTTGGCGAAAAATAATGTAGTGTCAAAGCGAATGATCGGAGAGCTGGAGAATACTGTTTCGTCAATGGTTTTTTTTTATTTTTTGCCAAATGACGCCCAACCAAGTCCCTCAACTTAACATTTATTGATGTTAAAATTTCTGATTCCTCTCCTAACAGAAGACTTTTGCTTTCCAATTCTTTAATTAAGGCACTTAAATTTTGAACCTGAAACAAAATATGAAAAAGTATTTTATTTAGAAAAATATCATCTTAAGGCACTGCGTGAAGTGAAAATAACGCCACTAGACAGGTACCTTCTTCTTCAAACGCTTAACTTTCATATGAAGTCTTCTGATCTTTAATCTATCTGCTCTTGCTTTCCATCGAAGTTGTGCTATTTCATGCTTTAACTTCTTCTTTCTCGGCGTATCATGCAGTATCAGAAATTCATTTAAATTACTTGTAGGTGTGGTAGGCTTAGGTGATGATATTGTTGGGTCCTTTGTGGTTGGGTCTGTAAATTTTCTTTTAAGCTGTAATATAAAAGATAAAACAATAAATACGAAGTTTACGAATTTTCCCGAATGAATTTTAACTGGTAAATACTAAAACAAAATTTAAATGCATTAAAACGAACCGATATTATATCCAGTTTTAAACAAGGCAAAGTTCCCTTCTTTAATTTTCTAAGGCCTTTTTTTGTCACTATGAAGTCTTCATCATTAAAATGGCAAGAACAAATTTTCGTATATTTAGTCGGAGACCAGTCTTGTCTATTAATTTTTGTAATCCATTGCTGCCTTAGATTATCTTCGGATGGAAATCTAAAACATACATCATTTAAAATTCAACTAAATAAACTGGGTGGGCTTTAAGTACTTTAAATAAATAAAATAACTGTAGATAGAATATTTAATTTATAGGAGATTGTATTTTTATGTCCAGCGTATTTAATGTTTTAAGTAGGTACTTTCCATTTATGACACAGCCGCAGGACATTCAGTAAAATAGTAAAATAATTGATTTCTAATTACTGCCCTGTCTTTTTGTTGTCTATGTTTGTTTTTCATAGTTGACGATAGATGGCAGCCTGTTTACAAAATGATATATGAAAACTACAAAAATAACATTTTGGCCATTAAAGGGTCTTTAGGAATGAATGTTGAATAAATTTCAGTATTAAAATATGTTAGTTCTGGGCTCTACATACCTAAATATTTGTAGTTTCCATGAGACCAAGTGCCGCCATCTAGTGTGGGGTAGGATTATGTTTGGTGACGCCGACGCTAGGAGATTTTTCTAGAACTATTTTAATAAATTACGCATAAAATTACTTACAAATGAAATGTGATGCCATCCATAGCATCAGAACGTCTATCCGAGTAATTTTTACAAGACAAAACACAACACTTCATTTTTTTTTCGTCTAGCGCGAACAATGCTGTAAAATGGGAACGTTCACAAAGTTGTGCACAGGACAAACGCCAACAATACACTGACTAAAGCCACGCCCACATGATGACGTCAGGACCTAGTTGAGAATCACAGTGCACAGTTGCTTAGGCCATCTCCTCTTTGTATTTACTCTGTGCTATAAACTTAGTGTGTAATAGAAGTATGAAACTCATATTTTTTTAAAGCTTATCGTTAATGTACGTATGTATGACATCTGACATTATAATGAGGTTTTAACACGTTGCCAGATAATGATTTTAAACACGTTCTGCAAATTGATGATAACTACGAAGATTCACCCAATGTATTTGTTTATCGCGATATGAAATGATGCATTTATGTTACTCAATGTATTCTAATACACTTATCTATTTATTTATACTTGGTTTTATTTACAATTATTTTTAGCCTACTTTAGTGGGTTAATGATTAAACAACTTGGCAATACGGATAGCTCTTCAAGATAACTGTTTTGTAGTTCTTTTATGAAGAAACTTCTGTTCATCCAAGTATCTGTAGCTGCCTCGGATCCTGTGGAGCTTCTGCTATGAGATTCGACCAAAAAGTTCCGTAGTTCTTTAAGACTGTGCCACTGTAAACAAACAAGAAACAATGAAACAACACTAAACCTCGGAGATTAGATGTTAAGCTCGCTAATCATTGTGCGTCCTAACATAAAAATTATTTAGTATTTACTGATTCTGATCGAATCGCAATAAGCAATAAATTACTGTCTAGACTTTCAGCGAATCACGCACCTCGGACCGCTATAATCGTCTGGTAAATGAAGGTTAGACAACCTTTGACGAAACCAAAGATTCTTATCTCTGTCTTTTAAATGCCTTAATAAGGCTAATAGGCTTTTAATAAAAATATAACTGTTCAGCATTATCTCATTTCTAAAGAATGACTTCAAGATAAGACTTCTCAAAAAATAACATTGTTTCAAAATAACTTACACGCGCCAAAGATAATTACGAATGCCTACTGCGCCAGGTATCAATAAAAAATATATATATGTTACGGATATGCTACGACACTATCGGAACATAAGAATCGAAGCTGATTAATAAGGCAATAATATGGCGAAACTTTTAAGTATCAACATGTTATGAATTGAATCATGCAAGTCACTCAATGACCGACATTACAGTTCTATATATCATAGTTAAGTGATATAAAACTAGTAATAAACTCGTTTTACGCAACCTCTTTACTAAATCCTATATTATTCAAGGTGATAGGCACAAATATTATCTTAACCGAACATTTGCTAACATGTAATTAATGAACCAACCTTGCCTTATTAGTGTTGTTAATTTGAAATTAATGTCATTTTTATGTCCGAATACAATTTATGGTAAAATGATGTAATTATGAATTTTTGAGGTGCCTTATAAGATAACTAATTAAATCAACTATAATACAAAACAAAAAAATGAATTTAACATACGCGTATTAAGTAACTAATATAAACAATTGTTTTTTTAATATGCTACCATTTGGTCCAGTAACTTCATTAGCATAGTCATCCGTCTGCGCATTTAAGATGATTTAGCGTAAACGTAAATGATAATTGCCGGACGGTATAAACCATTAAACGTAGCCTAAGTTTATCTAAAGGTCACTTACGCTAACTGATGCATGATCATGACAGCTCATTGATGTTACGCAACTGGTACATATGTACGTCGCAGTGAAAGGAGTCGTATTAGGGCACGGGTCGACGGCCTCATTATCAAGATTTAACTCAAAATCGAAGTGCCAAGTAGGGTTACCAATTTACGAGGCTGTTTGAGTCATAGATTGACAGCTGTAATTAAATCATGCCAGCATTTCGTAAACGGATAAATGCTTAGCTTCAATAACGTCGAATCGCCATGTAGACATTTTGATGTGTTATTAAAATGGATCGAAGCTTCATAAAAGTTCTTTAAATAAGTTATTTTTTAAGATAACGTAATAGGCCCTTTGATCTAAGGTTCAGTAGGTAATGATTTTGTATGCCAGTATACAATAGCGGGTCTATAGATAATTAAGATAATTAAATATTTGTCTCGTGCGGTAATCGCACCCTATCGTGCGTTCATTTTAATTTTGCTAGGTATTTTGAAACATACTTGTACATTTTCTTGTGAACATTTAACTATAGGAGTCCGATTAATATTTTAATTATTTTTTATTCGATAACACTAGCGATGATTGCAAATTAATACGCCGCAGAAGTCAGTGTACAAACATCTAAAGTTATTCAAAACAATTACCAAACGAAACAAAATTACGCATATAATTAAAATAGTACCTATTTATTTTTAAAAGTCGTAAATTAGTCTACTTACGTAAAGTAAACCTTGCCCTGGGCATCAGGTGGTGCTCTCCATAGCAGAGTCGCCCTAGTTTTGAACTCAGGGTCACCGTGTGTTATCGATGCGCATTCTGGATGGACAGTCGTGTTGGGAGCGGGTTCCCACGCTCCGATCCAGTCGTCATTCTCCACAGAGCGAGCTTGTAGAAAGAAACCCTTGAATGGCTCGGTTCCTTCAATTGTCACTGAAAGGAAAGCGATTTTAGTAGTCTGCAGAAGTGTAACAATAAGCTCTTATGATTTACCAAGAATTTAGGCTCTATTTTTTCTAGAAAAACTTTAAAAAGTGCCTGACCTCGTTTTTCAATTTAACTGGAAAAAAAAGCCCAGTTCTTCATGAGTTAATGCTCAAGATCATCTGCAACTTTAAACAGCTCTATGAATGTGTCACAGTAGTCTAACTCCGATACCAGATACGTTACCAATTAAACTCAACCTATTTATAACTACATAATATGATCGATCCCAGGTTAAGCTATGCCTGACACGATCGGCTCGTAGATGGATGACCATCTTTGTCTTAACGAGTTCCTCTGTGTCTCGGAAGGCACGTTAAATTGTGGGTCCCGGCTGTTATTCAGACATCTTTGACAGTCGTTCCAGGTGACCAGAAGCTGAAGAAACTGACAACCAGTCTAGCTCATCGTGTTGCCCAAGTAACTGGGTTGACGATATTATTATACATGTTTTTGCCAGAAAAAAAAAATAGAAGTAAACAAAAATATCAGTTATAAAATACAAAAATAGATTTGCCGCAATGCCAAAGTTCTGTATTTTTTATCGCAATTAACTTAATTAGGTTAGGTTACTCTTAATTTCTTGTTTATTTTATTTAATTATTACTGAAAAAGTATTATAACCTGATAAATATACAAAAAGCCTATCATCCTAAGAGTTTCGAAGTCTGAGAGCAGTCTCTCTTTTTTGGCTCTACTTTTGCACCTTAACCTACATTTTGGGATAGACTTCAAGTGTATAATAGAAGCAATTTTATGCGGTACTAACTGTTGCATTGTTAGTTTAATGCATTGGACTACTTGTCTTGGCATAGTGACTAAATCTCTGTTAAAGGTACTAATATGTTGGACCAATAAGAAGGTTTAGCTCTCCTTATTGCGTGTTAACTTTCAAGCAAACTTACGCCTGCATAAGTGATTGATAAGTAGGTACTATTGGCAGTAGAAATATGTATGATAGTTTGTTGTAATCAAATCTACGACTTTGATTGGATTTTATACTTGTATTTTTCGTCTAGACGTATACATCCCATTAGTCTACTGTAAAATTTTCGTAAGACTTCTTCTCTTTTTGTCACAAAAACCAGGTGATCGATTCTTACCTAGTTTGGTGACCGTTACAACAATAGTTTTTGAATCTCCTGGTTTAAAACTTATGGGAATACTACCAAGGTCCTTTAGTCTTGGGGACAACATTAAACCGGTTAAGTCGTTAGTCGTGTGACCTACAATACATACTGTACGCATGTAAGTTGCGTCACATGTAGAAGTTGCTAGTATACTAGTATTACGCACTTAGTGAACGGTTCGCCTGATTTTATCAATGAACTTATTTTGTTGCAGTTTGCTTATTGTGTCATTCATTTGTGCGTAAGATTCCCTGTTGCAAAGCCTTGACGAATGTGTAGGTGCTGAAACGCTTTTCAATCTTTTGGTATAGTACTAGGATATAATGTAGGTAAGTACTTCTATAAAAATAGATAATAGTTCGCCCATGTCGCGAAATGCCATAACGCCAAAATACAGAGTTATGAATTTGAAATAACCTAGGTCATTTAAGGTTAGTTTCAATGACAAGCAAGTAGGTACGTCAAGTGTGTACTATGATAATTTCATTTAAGACTTCGTTTGGAATTATAATATTGAAAAACAAAATCAGATAACCGCGTTACGCTGCCATACTATTATCTCACAGTATTTTTTTTTTTTGTAAATGGTTGTTTCGTTTTACAGATCACGTTTCATACATTTTTCTAGCATGTTTAGTCTAGATATGGATAAAGTTTTTTTTCAGAGAGGATGAGTAAGATTAAAAAATTATAGGTTCACCACGAAAATAATCGAACTTTATACAAATACAATGAATCGTTAAATATTCTTTCATTCGTTTTCGCGCAATTTAACATACTTAATCACAAGTAGCAAGGTGTTATAAGTTATGAACATAATTAAGTATACATTGACGTACCTACTAGACGATTTATTTGAAAATTTTATCCTACAAATTACACAACAGGTGTTCTATTCTCATTTTAATTAAAGATTACATTTGGTTCGTCTTTAACCATTGATGCAATGCCACACTTATGTTATTTTCTACTATATATTCTATTTAAGAAAATAATGACGAATTTTTAAAGATCATGTTATATTTTGGTGCTCACCTGTGACCGGGGTATTTGGACCGTAAAGTAATGCCGATGCCGCGACCCTGTACGGTAGACTGGACAAGGGTTGCGGCCTGTGCTGGCCGTGATTAGGCTGATTAGCACGGTTCTTCACACACGTGTCTATAGGCGCCCCGTCAGGGAAACTCTGCACACCCCAGCACAAAATTAACCCTACAATAAACTTAGGTAACATTTCAACAAACTCCGAATTAATTCGAAAGGTAACACTCAGCAGATCTCGCGGTCGACTGTGCGTGAGTAAGTTGCCGCGCTTAGTTTTGTAAGCCGATTTGAAAGTATCTAGATCTTTGCACAAATTAATAGATCAATTAATGTGTATTCAGATGCTCACATGAGCCGAAATTGCCGGCTCTTTTGGTAGATTATGTATGTGATTGTGTTCAGTGAAAAGTGATAAAACCACATCATTTCATTATAACATTTAATTGAATTATTACAAAAGTTTATATGGGTACTATTTGCTAGGTATATCTGCTATACGACAAGGTCTCGTTGGACAGTTCCTTACGAGTTCTTATATTTATATTTCCCTTACATTACAATTAGTTACGATTAATAAATTTATTCTGTTGCCTACTTAAAGGAGTAATGAATAATTGAAATATCTACTTTGAATAAATCGACAGAATTTAGGTAAATAGATACAAGATACGGTAACTCCTGAAAACATGAAATATATTTGGTAACTATAACTCGGTCGATATTTCTTACGTACATACTGTGTTCATGTACATATGTACTTCGGGATTGCCTTGCAGCCCTAAGCTGACTAATAAATCAAGCTCACACAAAGCGATTTTAGTAGTCTGCAGAAGTGTAACAATAAGCTCTTATGATTTACCAAGAATTTAGGCTCTATTTTTTCTAGAAAAACTTTAAAAAGTGCCTGACCTCGTTTTTCAATTTAACTGGAAAAAAAAGCCCAGTTCTTCATGAGTTAATGCTCAAGATCATCTGCAACTTTAAACAGCTCTATGAATGTGTCACAGTAGTCTAACTCCGATACCAGATACGTTACCAATTAAACTCAACCTATTTATAACTACATAATATGATCGATCCCAGGTTAAGCTATGCCTGACACGATCGGCTCGTAGATGGATGACCATCTTTGTCTTAACGAGTTCCTCTGTGTCTCGGAAGGCACGTTAAATTGTGGGTCCCGGCTGTTATTCAGACATCTTTGACAGTCGTTCCAGGTGACCAGAAGCTGAAGAAACTGACAACCAGTCTAGCTCATCGTGTTGCCCAAGTAACTGGGTTGACGATATTATTATACATGTTTTTGCCAGAAAAAAAAAATAGAAGTAAACAAAAATATCAGTTATAAAATACAAAAATAGATTTGCCGCAATGCCAAAGTTCTGTATTTTTTATCGCAATTAACTTAATTAGGTTAGGTTACTCTTAATTTCTTGTTTATTTTATTTAATTATTACTGAAAAAGTATTATAACCTGATAAATATACAAAAAGCCTATCATCCTAAGAGTTTCGAAGTCTGAGAGCAGTCTCTCTTTTTTGGCTCTACTTTTGCACCTTAACCTACATTTTGGGATAGACTTCAAGTGTATAATAGAAGCAATTTTATGCGGTACTAACTGTTGCATTGTTAGTTTAATGCATTGGACTACTTGTCTTGGCATAGTGACTAAATCTCTGTTAAAGGTACTAATATGTTGGACCAATAAGAAGGTTTAGCTCTCCTTATTGCGTGTTAACTTTCAAGCAAACTTACGCCTGCATAAGTGATTGATAAGTAGGTACTATTGGCAGTAGAAATATGTATGATAGTTTGTTGTAATCAAATCTACGACTTTGATTGGATTTTATACTTGTATTTTTCGTCTAGACGTATACATCCCATTAGTCTACTGTAAAATTTTCGTAAGACTTCTTCTCTTTTTGTCACAAAAACCAGGTGATCGATTCTTACCTAGTTTGGTGACCGTTACAACAATAGTTTTTGAATCTCCTGGTTTAAAACTTATGGGAATACTACCAAGGTCCTTTAGTCTTGGGGGACAACATTAAACCGGTTAAGTCGTTAGTCGTGTGACCTACAATACATACTGTACGCATGTAAGTTGCGTCACATGTAGAAGTTGCTAGTATACTAGTATTACGCACTTAGTGAACGGTTCGCCTGATTTTATCAATGAACTTATTTTGTTGCAGTTTGCTTATTGTGTCATTCATTTGTGCGTAAGATTCCCTGTTGCAAAGCCTTGACGAATGTGTAGGTGCTGAAACGCTTTTCAATCTTTTGGTATAGTACTAGGATATAATGTAGGTAAGTACTTCTATAAAAATAGATAATAGTTCGCCCATGTCGCGAAATGCCATAACGCCAAAATACAGAGTTATGAATTTGAAATAACCTAGGTCATTTAAGGTTAGTTTCAATGACAAGCAAGTAGGTACGTCAAGTGTGTACTATGATAATTTCATTTAAGACTTCGTTTGGAATTATAATATTGAAAAACAAAATCAGATAACCGCGTTACGCTGCCATACTATTATCTCACAGTATTTTTTTTTTTTGTAAATGGTTGTTTCGTTTTACAGATCACGTTTCATACATTTTTCTAGCATGTTTAGTCTAGATATGGATAAAGTTTTTTTTCAGAGAGGATGAGTAAGATTAAAAAATTATAGGTTCACCACGAAAATAATCGAACTTTATACAAATACAATGAATCGTTAAATATTCTTTCATTCGTTTTCGCGCAATTTAACATACTTAATCACAAGTAGCAAGGTGTTATAAGTTATGAACATAATTAAGTATACATTGACGTACCTACTAGACGATTTATTTGAAAATTTTATCCTACAAATTACACAACAGGTGTTCTATTCTCATTTTAATTAAAGATTACATTTGGTTCGTCTTTAACCATTGATGCAATGCCACACTTATGTTATTTTCTACTATATATTCTATTTAAGAAAATAATGACGAATTTTTAAAGATCATGTTATATTTTGGTGCTCACCTGTGACCGGGGTATTTGGACCGTAAAGTAATGCCGATGCCGCGACCCTGTACGGTAGACTGGACAAGGGTTGCGGCCTGTGCTGGCCGTGATTAGGCTGATTAGCACGGTTCTTCACACACGTGTCTATAGGCGCCCCGTCAGGGAAACTCTGCACACCCCAGCACAAAATTAACCCTACAATAAACTTAGGTAACATTTCAACAAACTCCGAATTAATTCGAAAGGTAACACTCAGCAGATCTCGCGGTCGACTGTGCGTGAGTAAGTTGCCGCGCTTAGTTTTGTAAGCCGATTTGAAAGTATCTAGATCTTTGCACAAATTAATAGATCAATTAATGTGTATTCAGATGCTCACATGAGCCGAAATTGCCGGCTCTTTTGGTAGATTATGTATGTGATTGTGTTCAGTGAAAAGTGATAAAACCACATCATTTCATTATAACATTTAATTGAATTATTACAAAAGTTTATATGGGTACTATTTGCTAGGTATATCTGCTATACGACAAGGTCTCGTTGGACAGTTCCTTACGAGTTCTTATATTTATATTTCCCTTACATTACAATTAGTTACGATTAATAAATTTATTCTGTTGCCTACTTAAAGGAGTAATGAATAATTGAAATATCTACTTTGAATAAATCGACAGAATTTAGGTAAATAGATACAAGATACGGTAACTCCTGAAAACATGAAATATATTTGGTAACTATAACTCGGTCGATATTTCTTACGTACATACTGTGTTCATGTACATATGTACTTCGGGATTGCCTTGCAGCCCTAAGCTGACTAATAAATCAAGCTCACACAAAGGTGCAAATCATGAAAACGGTAGATTTAGCTTAGGGTAAATATTGCTATTCATCTAAGAATATAATTTTCTCTCCTTCCCGTCTGTTGGGAGTGAGACAGCTAGGGTCCAGAATAACTTTGTTGTTGTCCGTGGTTTCTATGTATTGCATGATCTCATCGAGCATGTTTTCACAGTCGTCGTACTCAGACTCGTCGTTCGGATTCACAGTGACGGGCTCCTTCTCAGGGTCGATGTCTTTCTTAATAGTATCATTAGCAACTTGCGCATTTATGTGTGCAAAACAATTCCCACACCCAGATTTGTCAGATCTCGACCTCTCTTGAGCTTCGCAAATGTCGCGAAGCTTTGAATGATTAGGGAATTTCTTCTCTAAATATTTAGACTCGTAGTCGTTTAAGGAATTATTGTAAACGCTGCTCGAAGGGGACGAGACGCACCGTATCCAGTCTTGGCAATCGATTGAGATACTTGACGCGTTTGTGAAACCATAATAGTCTTCCACTTTGAATTCCCTGTTAGGAATGAAACCTGAATCATTATCTATGTCGGATCTATCGAGGGAGTCGTATCCTTCGTTAGTGACACCATTCTGTATAGTTTCATAAACCGGTTCCAGGATCTCGGCTAAACGCTCGCTTGCTTGTATCGATATTATTTCTGCGACGTGTAATTTTGGTCTTATAGTAGCATATTGGTCTTTAGATTCCTCTGATGGACTTGGATGTAGACCAGTGCTGTAAGTTATTCTTCTTTCTGAGTTTGGACCCATACTCATTCGAGGATATGTTGATTCTCCTCGTATTCTTGAAACAACGGCGCTTTCAGTTTTTCTATACGTTGCTCTTATTAATGTGTGCACCTGAAAATGTAAGGATTTAGATATTGTTTGTCCGATAATTGTGATTGGAATAATTTATATATATGTGGAGACTCTACAATACGATAACAATTGTACCTCTTTGTTTACATAGCAGTAAAGAGTAGCTACGATGAATCCTTGCAGGCCTTCAACTGTATAAGATGCGTAGTAATAGATCTGCTCTTGTGTGCAGTTTGTAGTGCTAGGTCTCAAGGCAGTCAGCAAAAATTGTGTTCCAAAAAGAGGCATCAAGAATAACGTGGCTTTAGCGGTGTTACTGAAAACAGTTACAATGTATTGTTTTAGTACACGTGTGCATTTTCCATTACGAAAACAATATCTAATCAAAAGAAGAATTTCGAAATTCACCTATTTCTATTGTGTTGATAATTTTAATAATTTTATAATGAAGTCTATGTTACTGACTGCGTAAATGTTGTCTACTAAAAGCAAGGTTAATGTATGATTGCATATATTTAGAACAAATATATCTGCATGATGTACCTACCTATTACTTAACTAATGTGGTTTCGAAACTAGGTGTTTTTAAAAGAGTGAAGAGTTATGCTCTAATACACTCTGCTGCTAAAATTAATGCTGACATTTATTGCAATTTTGAAAACAATTCTGCATCCTTTCTCCACAGTTCGTATTCAAACAGGTTGTTTAAAGTACTTGGAGGATAAAACAAATTATACTGAGCGTGGCAGTTCGTGCTTTGTGGCTTTATGTTTTACGACCAAATTAACAATGATGTTAATTAAGGAAACTAAAATTCTTGATCTTGCAACCACTTACAGCTGATTGGTGTTCTCCGAATTCCTGATCTTAGTGAGAAGAACTCTCATGACGTCGATGAAGAGTCCAGTATTAACCAGTAGGATGGCAATGCGAGGCCCATCTATTATCCACTGGACATGTGGTACTGTGTACACTAGCCAGCACGAGTGGTCGTTGTGGAGAGCCATAACTGTCGCCCATGCTGCTACTGGGATCAGCGCTATTACTGTAGAGGCAGAAAATAAGCTATAACTGTCATCTTAACAGAATTGATGTGGTACTTCATTTGTTTTGCCTCAACGCTTTACGGATTGGCCTGTACGCGATAGAGCCCGCAGCGTGTTACCCGTACCCCTTACACCATATTTTTGTTTCAGAGTGAAAGGTAAGTAACCGTTCGAATCTTCGATATAAGGTCGACCTGAACGGATCGCCCGGACATTTTGACACCAGCCATAGCAATTTTTTGGAAAGGGTGGAAGCAATATTACTACGTGGTGACCCAGTGCGTCAGTTAAAAGTAATTACCTACTATGCAATATTTCGCTACTCTTGCATTGTTTATGCGTTTACCGCCTTTGCAATTTGTTAAGTATATAAACTTTAAACAAAGGAAATGTATGGGAAATATTAAAGTTTAATACATTGTAATTGCGTATTGTAAGTCGACGCTCAGCCTTCTCCCTAATGAGGTGGTTACGTATAAATCTCACGCAAAACAATCCAGACAGGTAGCATTCAACTTCAATCAAGGCAATGAAGAAGATAATTTTGGACACTAATAGACGATATATTCTTCTCGACTCTAGTGGTTTTTGAATAACAATAAATATCTATAGCATTTAATTATGCAAAACTTTACAAAAGAATGTTGATACTAACAAAGAGACTCCTTTCAATGGCATTTTGGGAGTTACTTAGTCAATGAATACATACTAGCTCCAATCTGATACAGCCACTTGGTCTTCAGCTTCTGTTTGAAGACGGCTACGATAGCGCGGTGCAGGTAAGCACCTTCGACCAGCATGCACACGAACACCGCGTTGCCGGCGACGCGCTCGGCGAACGCGAGGACTCGGCAAGCTATGCCGTGAGCTGACATTGTCGTTTCACCTGATGTTGTCAGCTCATCTATGTAGATCTAGAAAGATGGAATATATTTTGGAGATAATATATACCCTTTTTTTGGTGTCCATGGTGAAAAGCTAGTGACTTCAACCCTCGTCGAGGGTATGGCGTGGGAATATGCCAGACTCTCACCGACTAAAAATACCCGGGTACATGACCCCTTTAGTCCGTGACTCTGGCTTAGGCATGTCTATGGCTCTTTGTTTAGTAAGGAATGTATAAGTAAAAATAAATTTAGTTTCAGCTGTCGTCTGTGCTAAATAAGAAAGCATCATCGCATATATGAAGAAAAGGTCAGACGTATATAGACAATGGGTGGCCTCTCTCTGCAGGTAAAGTATAAAGATTGAGAAAGATGACAGGTAATTGCCGGTGCTATTATTAATAATTATCACAACAAAATATGTTATTTAAAATGTCAAGTCTATAATCACTATCGCTTTCTATAAATATCAGAAATCATTCGATCGTAATCGCTCGAAACATATATCTACCTATTATAATATAAAACCACAATAGCAACGCCTAATTATTTCGGTTATTGTTAAAATCAAAACGATTAATCATAAACTAATAGATGTCATGATGTCAATCTATTGTTAGCACTTACTTCACTTCGGCTGACAATCACGAGAATATTTCTTATTATGATAGCTATTAAGAGGTTTCTGTGTAAGGCGACTCTGGTTATCCTGAGGCGTTTGTAGAAGCAGAAGATGAAGACGGCAGGGAGACAGACGATGGTTGAGATGGAGAGGACAGCGATATGCAGCTGGTAACGACGAACGAGGCGTGGAGTGATGCTGCACGTCGTGTAGTCCGTCTTGATCTCCCATGTTCCATTTTCATGGCATTGTTTGCTACTGTAGTCTGGAAATAAAAGCGTAGAATGATAACTCGACGAAAACAAGACTACACTAAACTAGACTTATTAACAAGCAAGGAGTTGAGTGCTTCTACAATAAAGGTTTGGTTTAAAGTCCATCTGACAGGTCAAAGGTATAGATAATATAATAGAAGTCTAATGACAAACGTACGGTGGCATGATGGTCCGGTGTGAGTGGAATACGCGAATTCTGAGCAAACTTCAGTGGCTGTGGTACCTACGGCCGCCTCTTGCCAGCAAGTCCACGCGTCGAACGTCGCTTCGCATTCATCATGATCTAGAAAAAAAGTGTTTAGCATTCGCCAGAAGAACAGTTCTTAAGTGAGTATCTGTTGTTGGCTACATAAGCTTAGTTTTACCAGTTCAATGCAAGAAGTATGTTTGTTAATAATAATACTGTGCAAAAGAGAAGCTACGTGCACACACATAGCTATCCTGTGTACTAAGGCTCACTTAAGTGGTAATAAACACGTCGTGGGTTCGTGTTTCGTGATTTACTTGAACTGTTGTAGACTTCGGGCATATAGTGACTGCAGCAATCGCTTGCCGCGTAGAAGCATCGTTCCCAACGGCCCTGTGCTGCGGGTATTAGCGCATCACGTACTGCCGCGGCCACCTCCTCCAGACCAGGGTCGAAGGGATAGCAGCCACATGAACCATCTTCCTTAGCCTAGAGCATGACATTATTAGTCTACAAAGACTAGTGATTCGTGGC
Organism: Trichoplusia ni; assembly: GCF_003590095.1. Lineage (NCBI taxonomy): Eukaryota > Metazoa > Arthropoda > Insecta > Lepidoptera > Noctuidae > Trichoplusia > Trichoplusia ni. Next base: position 7,073,789 of record NC_039491.1, read on the forward strand.
AATAGCGACAAAGAATCTAAATCTGCAATATTCAGTCCACGGCAATTTCTCTAAACTGATATACAAATTGATAACATATACAATGTCAATTGGAATAATCACAATCAATCGAGTCCGTATCGTTCAGAGATCGGCTATCGTTGATCAGATAGGAATATTAAAAGTCGCGGATGTGGACGAATTCTACAATTAAACCAATCAGCTACACGTCATTATTGTAAAACACAACACCATTACTTTAATAGGCACTTGGAATATTCCTTTTAATATTGTCTTTATTTACTACAAAAGGTCCTAATTGAATATCGATACAATTGACAAGGTTGATAAGCATCGCAATAAAGAAGCTTTTAAATTAACAATATTTCAAATAGGTAGTATAAAATGAAGTTAGTTGACTAACGATCTCCAAGCAGGGCGCAAACCAGTGTCCGTAGAAGCAGCCTGCGTTCAGGTTGATGGTGTTGACACCGGCCACGTAGAGGAAGTCAGGGGTAAAGAAGAGGCATCCGCGACCGGCCACCCAGCGGTAAACTTGCTCGTGGTAGCGCACATTGCGGTAATTACACGTCTTTCTGGCATCGGGAGGTATTGTACCTGGGGGTTCCTAAAATAGATTGGCTATTAGACACTAAGTAAATCATCTAGCATCTTAATTTTACGTCAATTTCACAACAACGTCCTGTAATAATCAAGGGAAAATTACAACTTAACATTAAGAAGAGATATAGGCGAGGTAGGCAGAAATTCAAATAGATACTTCATGCTAAGTTTAATTTGTTTCTCTTGTAGATTAAAGTGTAAAACAGCGAGCAAAAAAACAAGTATCTTTTGGTCAAAAGTGAGAAGACAAAATATCAGCAGGCGTCTGAAATACGGTTAATATAGTACGAACAATTTTGATTAAAAAAATTCATTGCAAAGTTTAATTTGTCTTACATCTTTGACTAGCGTCCTGGCAGATGGTAACAAAACAAAAAAGGTCTCGAATAAAAAGAACTGCAATGAGCGCGATATTTGATATTTTATTATATTACGAACATTTCAATAATCTTTCAAGTGCTTTCAATTTATATGGACTTTGTATTCGCATCATTGATGGCGTTACAATGTAAGAAATTGCGTGTTCGTCCTCCCTAATCAATCAGCTTGTCATTCTCTCGTCGCGACACTTCTTAATTTATTTCCAATGTTCTTAATGTATGGCTAATGGACACATGATGAGAGTAGATAGATGTGCATCATGTCTGATGTGGGTAACGTTACCATAAGCAACTATAATACAATAAGGATAAGTTATTTTTCAGTCTTGTCTGTGTTCAACCATTTTAAGTAAATCATAATAGATCTGACACACATACACATGGAACTTATAACACCCCGCGCCGGGGGATAAAAAGAGAGAGCTCGTATTAATACTGAAATAAGGGTGTGTTGGTTCGTTTTGTAGTATACGGATTTTTGTTTATTTCGTTCGTTTTTTTATAGCATACGAATTTTTATTTATTTCGTTCAGTTATGATAATGTGTATTTACTAAATGATTACAGGTCTGTCGTCAATGTTTGTCTTAGAATGAAAATGACCCAAAACTAAGTTCCTATATTATTTCTTTGAAAATTTCGTTTACGCATTCTAATAAGGCAAAACGAGCATTTTTAACATTACTTGCATACATATTTTTCAACTATTATTAATTAGGGACCAAGTAGCCCTTTTACATCGGACTAAAGGATCTCTACGCTCGCGTGTACATCTATCTACCTATTATAATCACACGTGTATATTTTAATTATCTTCATTGTTTACCTCGCAGATGTAGATGTTAGGTCTTTCGCAAGCCAGGCGGTCGTTGGCCCGGATGGCCACCCGAGTGTCGCGCTGGTGCCATACGTCGAAGTCCACGTTCACAGGATTCAGGACATCCTTGAGATGTGCTCCCACCTAAACATAATGTTGAATTTAAATAACGAAGATATTTAGGAACACAGACGAGATTTAAATAATACCGCTATCGTCGCCTTTTTAAACATTGAAACTCCTTTACGAAGCTATATTGACAAAGGAATTAAAATCCTTTGAAATGGGACACAATTTTAGATTAACTATTTAAATCTTCTTGGTAAACAAGCTTGAAATTATGTCGAGGACCACATTCGTAACTTATATTCTGAAAGTATCTTATGTAAACGTGATTTCGATTCTTTTCGGGGTATTGTCTTTGTGCATGTGGCTTAAATGTTTGTGAAAACCCCCGCGAAAAAGGATGTGAAGATTAAAGGGGAACATGATTACAAAAATGTTACTATAAAGAAATATATGCCTAGAAATTTGACAAAGTGGAGCAGTTATTAACAAAGCAGCAGTACCTACCTAAACATGCCAGTAAAACCTTAACACAATAAAAGGTTACTAAGTAATCTATAAATAGCGGTAGAGCTAAAATTTTATGAGTTTGAAACCTTATTACCTCTACGTGTTATAAAATGCTAGTGGCTACATGGTTACGGAGCAAATCGATCAATATGAAAGGTCAAACAACGTTCGCGGCGGTCGTCGGTTTTACTTCTAGACTTTTCCATGTCTCGGAAATTTGTCGTTCATTCAATATCCGACAGGGGTTAGACTCCTATGGTGTACTATTTTGACTTATTTCAGATCAGAATTCTTGTTTACAAAACTAACTTACTTTAAATTTCGTAAATGTAAAAGGTCTTAGTAACAGTAGAGAATTCCTTTAAGTGAATTGTCTAAAATATTGATAATTGAGGATTAGCGCTGCAGAACTCTGATTATATAATCTTATTGCTTTAGGTCTATATACACTAAATGCCAACATACTTTTGCAAACACAGAGTCTCCCTTATTTTACAACCGAAACTTAAAACTAAGCTAATGAAAGTCGACCCATTAGAAAAAGGTCAAGTGCGAGTCGAGCTCGGGTTTCTTATGAATTACGGTTAATGAAAAACATATCAGTTAGGTGACAAACAAATTTATGAATGACCCTAATATTCGTAGTATTTGTTGTTATAGCGGCAATATTAAAGAAATACATAATCTGCGAAAATTTCAACTGCACATTGTTACGGACGGGCGGATAGAGGATCTTAAAAAATAGGGCCTCATATAATATAATTGGTAATAACTGCAGCAAATCTTAATGACAGTAATAGCTATTTCATGAGAACAATTATTATTTAAAACAATTTATACAGGTACACGCTTAGCACGTTTATCTAAAGTAAAGAAACGGAATGCGCAAAATAGCTATAAATTTCAGAAGAAATTGTTAGGATATGACCCGAAATGTAAACCTTATTAAATCGTTAAGAAGAACGCACCGAGTCCTACTATCCGAGTTATTCAAAACATCGTAAGAATTCTGCAAGAAAATCAAATGCAAGAGTTTGTTGGTTTTTCATGCATCCTTTCTCGGTAATTGAATTGCGTCATACCTTGTTATTTTCATTTAATTTCCGTTGCAACTGAGTAGTTTTTTGTCTCGTCATTTAGGCAGGTAGATGAACGATTACATAAAAACGTAATTACGTATTGATTACTTGTAGATTTTTAAAGCGCATTTTGTGAAATAAAATGGTGAAGAAAAGGGTTCAACTTTAGTGCTTTTGTTAAGCAGTATTAACATAACATCTATAAGATATAAAATAAAAGAGCAATATTCTTTGTAAAATGAGGTTTATAAATGTTACAAGGTGACATACATAGTTCTGTGGTGTACTGCACTTTTTTATAGAATGAGATTATTTGGTATGACATTTTTATCATATCTTGCTAATGGGTATTATAATCGCGAAATCATACGGTTATTATAAACGCGAAAGGTTGTCTGTTTGGATAAGTACCTAAGTTTTGGATTTTTGTTACTCTTCACAGAAAACCACTGAACGCATTTAGACGAAACTTACATACACTGCACAGATAGTGTATAATCTGGATTAACACATAAGATCCCGATTTTTTGGAATCATTTTCAATTTGTAGCAGGCGAGCCCGAAGGTCCGGGAATAGCTAGGTATACCAGCCTATGTCCCACTGCTGGGCACAGGCCTCCTCCGGTATAGGAAAGGATTTGAACATTGGTCACCACGCTAGCTCACTGCGGGTTTGCGCTTTTAGATCCCAATATATTTTCTTTCACCGTTTGTTCAGTCAGGAATCTTACAATATTAAGAAAGTGCATATAACTTTGAAAAAAGCCACATTGGTACTTTGCCTGCGTCCGCACCTGCACCTGCACCTTGTTGCATAGAATTGCAAAGCCAACACGACAATTTTAAACATAATGGGAAAAATAAAAAAAAAGCTGTAAACGTCAGCGTAGCGGTTACTTATAAATGCAATATCTCTTATCAACACAGATTTTTTCTTTCTAATTTTCCCGGATGGATGGAAAGTAAGTCTTTACAACCGACACTTAGAAGACAAGTTATAAATGGCAATATATTTTATAAATTGTATAGAAGTAAATAATCACTAAATATGTGGGCACAACAGTAGGTACTTGACGAATTATAAAAATCTAAAGCCCATGGATGTTTACCCCCAAGTAGGTTCATTTACATCGCATATCTATTTTGGCAGTGTCAAATTACACGAACACAAAGACCCTCATAAATTTAAGATTTTCATAAATCATTTATAATACATAAATAACATTAACATATACCTGCGTTCCGCACAAAAACAGTATCCATATGAAATAGTGTAATAAGTACGAGACTAAATTACGTTCGGGCATAGTTTCCATGTATCACTGTTTTGGCACCCGCTGTACATATTTAAAAAGTCACAAATAATCCTTAACACTGTCACTTATAAAATTACCACACTAATTACCAATGATCAGTTTAATTGGACACTAAACAAGTCTCTCCGCGAAAGTGTTTGGAAACAGAATAGCATCAAACATTCCGGCACGAGGAAAATCCAAAACAGCTTTGTTGATTGTCTTCAGCACTGAATGTATCATTCGTGGCGGCCGTACTAATTATTGTGCTAAACAACCCACTGTTTACAAATTATCTAGAGCCACAATCAAAAGATAACTATAAATTAATCACGTTATGAACCTATATCTAAGACTATTGGGCAGTGATTTTGAATTATAGATTAGTATTCTGATTGCATTGTTTGCGAAGTTTAAGAAACTGGATAATTTCATATCAATCTGTATTTTATGTCATAACATTTCATGCACATTTTCACACCAAGCACTCTTCACTAATAAATTTGAAAAAAAAATCAATGAATACCATGATTTTAGTTTTTTGCGTAAGCGATTTCCTTATCTAAGAGTTATTAATCAAAAATATATTTATTTCCAGTCAAGATAAAGTAATTCGAAGGCATTCCTTACCTAAAATATCAATTTTGAACGGGCTCTTTACTAGGTATCTAAACATCTAAACCTAAAATAAGGCTACTCAACATAACATATAATCGTAATCAAAAACTTTTCAAAGTTGTAAAAAACAACTATTTTATAATTAATCGCGAATTATTACATCACGGGAATTACATTATCAAAGTAAAAAATGACCTTGCCGATGAGAGATCAATGTCTTGACACTTGTTATTTTTTAATCGAATATGATAAACTGTATGTACGTGCCACTATTCATCATTTATGATAACGTTAGAAGAACGAGACACTCATGACACATTACAGACCTCGTGGTACAAGTTCCGTCAAATTATTAATGGGTAGTAAATGAAGAACAATATTTTGAACAAATCTAATTCGAATCTTTAACGTATCGCTCCGGTTAATTGGCTACGCCGCTTCTGTAGGCACACTTATAACATAAGATTTATTAAAACTAGGTTTCATTCACCCGTTAACTATGCTTCAGATAAATCTTTCCAAAAACGATTTTTTAATAGAACCATATCCTTACAAATATGTAGATTTTGAAGTTTGGTATTTAAGCTAGACCTACTTTTCCTTGCAGATAAGTAGACGTCTTTACGAAGTTCAGACCTACTTAAATTTTGAGAAAATATCGGCTCTAAGTTCAAAAAGTAAAGTATCTCTTATTTGGTATAAACAAGATTTATTTTTGTTTATCACGTGTTCCCGGGCGTGACTGCCTAATGTCACAGAATATAGAATAGTACTCATGTGTCAATTGTGCGGGCTGATAATATCTTATTGGGGGTTTTTTGGCCTAATTCCCTAGTCCATCAAGTTCCTACTATTTTTTTTATTTCGTACAGAAAAAGAATGCAAGAGTTGTAATTGCTTTTCCATTCTAATCTATCCTTACTAATATTATAAATGTGAAAGTAGCTCTTCTGTTTGTCTGTCTGTTACGCTTTCACGTCTAAACCACTGAACTGATTTTAATGAAATTTGATACAGAGATAGAGTTGACCTTGAGAAAGAACGTAGGATAGTTTTTATCCCGGAATTTTGAAGAGTTCTCTTGGAAACGCGATATAACCGACCTCGACGCGGGCGAAGCAGCGGGCGAAAAGCTAGTAACATTCATAAGTCTGAAAAAGAAAATGATTAGTATAATATAGAAAATTTGCAAATCTTTATGGGTGAAATGTTCCGGAGCTATAAGTAGGTATTATTCAATTAAAAGTGCAACACCTATATTCAAAAAATACAGTTACATTAATTAACCAAATTATACCCTGTCAATCCTTTTACTGTCTGTTTTTCCAGTAACACCAATTACTGAAATCAACCACGAAACCGACGTTCCTTTTGAAAAAACTAAGTATTACTTAAACCATGTTTGCGGCATAAACATGGTTTAGGTACAAAATTATATTTATGGATTTAAACAAGCTAAAAGATTAAAATTATCAAGCTAACAAAGGACTTCCGTTACATATTTGAGGGAATAATGAATAACGAAAAGAATTCTTTGAATTAGCGGGTGCATGTTATTCCCTAATTCAAAGAATTATGTTCGGATTAGAACTTTGTATCAAACAAAGATATACATATATACCGTCAAAGAATACATGATATTTCGTTAATGTTTTCTGCTTGCACTTGATTCTATAAAAAAACAGACAATTACAACTATTTTCCTGCACGCGAAGGTGTCTATTATCATAGATGCTATAGGTACTTATGATATCTAAGAATACGTATTGATAACACTAAATATACGTGTTAAACATATAGGAATTTTATAGAACAGTGGGCCCGATAAAGATCTATTTAACATAATTCCGATACAGTTTGGAATTGTGATAACGATCGCAAATACAGCCTCGTAATGGAATGTTACATTGTAACAACAACAGCAAATTGCTTCGCATATTTTTAGATTTTTGTTAAACTACATTTAGGTAAGTAGGTACGTAAAATTGTTCGCAGATGTAAACACGTCCGGACGTATTTACGTCCTATTGATATTTCAAATATGTAGATCGGAAATCAGATAACATTCATTGTTATTTTTATTTATAATGTAAGGTTATTTGTAAAACCTTATGTTTATCTGCCCGTCATCTTTGACAACATTGTTATTTATTGCGTTCTAAGATCGTTGCTTCACGATAGCTTAGAAAATAGAAGAACTATGATAGAAACAGACGGTTCCTTTATCTATCTTAGAGATAAAATGCAAAACAGGGACACGTGTTAGCTTGACCCCTGACTCTACTTAGCATACAGAAAATATATCAATTTGCCTAAGTAATTAGCATTTATAACCGCGTTGGCTAAGCCATGATCTGTATGATTGTTTATAGCACTGCTATAAAAATATAAAAGTTATTCTAAGTGCATTATCGTCGATAACGAAAATCGTCCAGAGGTAAGATTTTTCAACATTTTTTTGTTACTAAAAAGGTAGAGTTCTTATTATTCAATTAGGTTAGTATTTAAGAGCGCACCACCCTTAAAACTTAACAGAAAAAGAGGGGAAGTACAGGTTTCCAGTTAAAACCAGATTTCAAGTAAAGTGCGATAGGGGTTAATTTGCAGTAGGTAACGACGAGGTGATATCAACAGCACTGATAAACAATATTTACTTTAAAGTTACGACTATTTAAGTATATTTTAAACACGATAATTACCGGTACAGTTAAAATAATGCAATAATCGATAACATTACATTATCGTTTGTTGCAATATTAAAAAATAAAGTGTTTTTGTTTTGTTTTCAATTTCTGATGACTTTATGTATGTTATGCACTTGAATTATTGTTTTTCAGTTATCTGTTTTGCCTTGCCACTGTTTGTGACCTTAGACCGATTTTTAAAAGAATAATAATAATTCGTAATATGTTTGTAACTATTATATTTCACTTTTCATTTCAAAATGACTGACATATATGTAGCGTCATGATGTTATTAGTCAGATATATGACTTGCATACGTTCTAAACATGAGTTAATCAAAACACATAATTCCAGTTGCGTAGGTATAGTTTATTTACAAGACTTACATATAGTTTAGGTACATTGGATATAAGGAAAATCATCGATATACTTACTAAATATTATAAATTTCATCAAGAACCACACACATTTATAACTCCTTGACATGTTGCCCTATGTTGCTCTATCTAATAAGTATATTGAACGTTAGTTCGTACGTTAGGTCGTTCGAATGTAAAAATAAAACTGAAATTTCATACCATTAATTTGAATAAACCTTTAAACATTATAGTGTTACGTAACGATTTCGTAGCCGACGTAGCCCGTAGCAACTTGTTCATATTTATATTTGTCAAAAAGACACACGAGATTTTTTATTTAAATGGCATTGTTTAATGGTAGGTAAACAATATTTATATTTTAATAATATCTGCCTGTTAAAAATGTTTTACAGAATTTTGGAAGGAAGACGTATCTCTACGCGCTATGCTCTACAATGTTGTCCTTGAAACGTTTCCACAACCGTAACTTTAGGAAGTGGTCTTTTATATTATTTTTAAGGTCATTCATAAGGCTTAGCATAGCAATTACCTAAATGTTAGGTATGTAATAAGTAGGTATTTCTCACAAATGAGTTTTGTGTCGAGCGTGTTTAAAACAACATTAATTAAATGGAAATTACTTAACAATAAAAAAATGCTAGATTTATATTACTTTAAGTTATTTTATTTGCCTTACTACGTCATTGAAATTTAATATAAATTATATGAACTTGTCCCACAGTTTAAATGAATACAAAAAACTTAATATAGAGCTATTTGAAAGCCACTTTATCACTTTTGAGGCCTTGAGTGAAATCACGCTCACCAACACTCATTGTTTCTTTATAATGTGGGTTCCAGTATTTGTTAAGTATTTTCAGCTGTACTAACTATTAAGACTATGTGTAAAACAAAAAACAGTGACATATTAGGATTTATTTAAGTCAAATGCCGCTTTTGCATCATGGCCCTTAACAATCGCAGCAAATACCTAAGCACGTAGGTAAACAATAAACAAATGACGGTCAATAGGCATGTACCCACTTTATTTAAATTTTAAAATGTCAAATACAATTATTAGTCATAATATTTATGTTGCAAAACATTAAACATAAGAACCGGCGATTAGAGTAGACCTAGAGAAACAGCTTGACGACACTGATGTAATATCATAACATTATTTTCGTATAACATACCGTTCTGAATAACAACATTTTATGTGATAAGTAAAAGCATTACATAATGTTAATAGGTTGATTAATACACGCGACTTTGTTTCTACTAACAATCATGATTAGAAAATATTTTTGATTTTTAGAAAATGTTTTTATGAACTTTCAATAAATATCTTTTTTTTTATACGGCTCCCGCATTTAAGAATTTAATCCTTAAATCACGGGGGCTGCGTAAATATTTCAGTCATATGCACAAATAATAGAAGATTTGACTCTAGATCGTAACTATATCGATGATACTAATTTAATAAAACATGTCGTCATTTTAAAATCAAGGAAAATGAAATGATATCGATGACAAAACAATCAGTTCAAAGTTCCAAGTCATCTTATGACACAATAACTTCTCAAGCATCGTTTGTACCAAACAATGATTCAGATTTTCGTTTAAAAATAAGCAGAGTCATGCACAAAATATTAGTATCGTGCATGTGTAAATTGCTTTAAAAAACCCGTAATAGTCATGCTTAAAATATCTATGGAAGACGCTCATGAATTTCAGATGAATAACTATAGTAATAGTCCAGTCTAAAGTTAAGCTCATTTTCTCAGCACTTACTCATTAAAATAACTAATGTTACTAACTACGTTAGGTTTGATTTGTTTTGGCCAACTTGCTGGCCGGCTGGTTGGATTTAATTGGCCTAAAATATAAGGACAAAGTGACCGCAATCTATCACACCAGCTACTGATTGCTTGGACTCTTGTAAAAGGAAGGAGATCTTTCAACTTTTACTTAAGAAATAAATTTTTTGGAGGTAGAGTCATCAATCAGTATTTAACACTTCAATTCTAGTTGGTAATAGTGATAGGCTTTTTTCGTCATCCTCAACTAAGACGGTCCTTTACGCACTTAATCAATTCATTTAAAGTTTATTTAAATGAATTGCTCTATATTTCGCGGCTGAGCATAACGGGAGAAAATCTTCGATTGTAGATATGTATATAGTGTCGGTATTAGAAAACTTTTCATTTGTCAGGAGTTAATTAATATTTATTATAATACAATATTATTCTTCTTGCTTTAATAATAATTTAGATAGGTATAAGGCAGCATCAAAGCTGAATATTTCTACTTAAAATAATTGTACAAAAAATAATATGATCGATGAATATTACATACAAGCATTAGAGGCTTACATAAGTAGGCAAATAATTATTTAACAAATTATCAAGTAAACTTAAATAAATATACGTCTTAGACAAATAAATTAGGTGCTATAATTTACAACTTGTTTATTTACGTCAGCGTATATTTAAAAAATAAATTATGCGTAAATTTCACATCGCGTAACAGTTTCATGTTTTAATTTAATTCCCTTTTAAATAGTTATTAATATTCTCTGCGACTTACCAAATTGATGACATTTTTAATTATAACCGCATAAGGGATTCGATCACAGGTTAAGCTACGCTTGACGCGGTTGGTCCGTAGATGGGTGACCATCTTTGTCATAACGAGTTCCTCCGTGTTTCGGAAGGCACGTTAAATTTTGGGTCCCGGCTGTTATTCCTACATCTTTGACAGTCGTTACAAGTAGTCAGAAGCTTGAAAAGTCTGTCAGCCAGTCTAACCAAGGGGTATTGTGTTGCCCAGGTAACTGGGTTGAGGAGGTCAGATAGGCAGTCGCTCCTTGTAAAACACTGGTACTTAGCTGAAACCGGTTGGACTGGTAGCCGACCCCAACATAGTTGGGAAAAGGCTAGGCCGATGATAATGATTTTTTGTAATATTTGTTTTCAATACAATTAGAGTACAATGCTAACATGCTTAGTTGACTGGCGTGTTCTACTCTATTTCTAAGCAATATGAAATATAAATATCAGTAAATGAGATCTCTCCCGGTTTACGACGCTTTAAGGAAGGTACTAAGATAACAGAAAACCAGTTTACACACTTTAATCTTCATTAATTGCAAATAAGTTTTGCGTCAGAATCAAAATATTATTATTATGATATTGAAGTTTTTTACTGTCAAGTTTAAAGTTTATCATTATAACAGCTTGAGTTTATCAATAAAATATTTTTTGATTGATACGACTTGCTTTAATTTAAGGAGTATTCTTTCTTCCCGAAAATGTTATTCAAGGTGATTGAAAGAGTCATTCGGGATTTGATGCAACATTATCGTATAGGTTAGTGAGACTGAGCCCGTAAAATGATTTATTTAAGCCAGGAAAATGGTCTTTTACCTTAAGGTTGACAATCATTTGCGCGGTATAGAATCTCAAAATATTTTGCCAGTTACTAATGTCAACCCCATAGCTATTTTACTTACAGATGAAATTATGTCAAGATACTAGACCACATTTTACTTACATACTTGTGTACGTTATTTTACCTAGTTACCTGTTGGAGTTTACATAAGGATAATCGAGTTATAATACATATTATTATAAGACCCGCCTACATAGCAAATTGTAAATCATAGGATTTTTTAATAATTGTATTATTTTTTATCCTATCAGTGTCCAGAGTTCACATGATACTAAATAAAACCCAGAATACCTAACACCACCCACCCTACGTAGCATATTTGTTATAAAAAAACTTTCGTAGTAAAGTATTTAATCCCTGTGTCGCAGGGATTTAACAAACATTCAAGTCACACGAACAAAGACACCCAGACTCAGGACAAGCTTTCGTGGATAACACAAACGCTTATTGTCCTATACGGGATCGAACCTGCGACACATAACGTACAGGGGGTTTGGCGTGAAGATCTCAACCGGTTTTGTGGGGCTTATTTAATAAGTTACCTACCTTTTTGTTTAAAGATAAATAAATAAAAAAATTCGGCTATCCATGTAGTATCAGGTGTTTAGAAATGTATCTGAGTTTTCGTAGCTAAGGATCAATGGACCTTGGGTATCAAGGCAAGATAAACTACCTTAAGTGAGAAGTAAATTGATGGACTTTCATTTCTTGCATAGTTCTGCGTAAAAGTCAGAAAGGACTTAGGGGAAAATAGACAACTTAATATTACCGGTGGGGAAACCCGCTACGAACCATTGAGATGCGTAATAGTTACATGTAACCTCATTACATATGAACTTACTTGTACATAAATATATTCAAAGGAAGACAGCAAGTAATGAACCGAGTAAATTATAAAGGGCATGGAATTGATCACCAATTTAGCAAGATTTTTTTTTCACTTAATGTGTGTTTAAAAATATGAAACTTGCACAACTCATAAGTGTATTTCTGTAAGAGTATGCACATTTTGCTTTAGGTGTCTCATCTCGTGCCGGCGTGTTTTTATTGGCCCTTGTTCTTTCCTTCGTTCATTTTTCTAATCCAATCACCATTACACTTTATATATAGAATCTACATGTATATAATGTCTAATAATGTGGATTATTTGAAACCACACATTTGCCAAATCAGAATAAACTCATTATTTTGAGGATGAATGCTAACGAATAGTATGGTTTTTGTGATTGCAGTATGACTCATTTTTTTTTGGTTTTTGACAAAATTTAATTTGGTTTAATGTAGCCAAAACAATAAAAATACTTATGTACATAAGCCTCATGGAAATTCTTAAAAGCTACTATTTTTTTATCTATGCAATCAAAAGTATAATTGCAAATCCGAAAATTATTTTATCATAAAACATGTAAGCGCTTCGTACGGATGCGGCCAACAATAGTGCAGAGTGTCTTCTTAATTACATCATCATTTATCATGGGTAGCCTTGATCCGGATATTATCTTTAAAATGTATTACGAGAGATATGTAACACATATTAATTTTATGTAACATAATATACATAGTCCCATATGAAAGAACCATGTTGTTTTTTCCAGGAAATCCGACTATGTACCTAATTATCTTTCTAATTGTTTGGTAAAGTACTCAAGGCTTTCTCTACCTCCATTATGAGTCACTACAGTTTTATTTGAAGCCTTTGAAAGCATCTGTAAGTAAATCCCGTACAGGATCCGAAATCCAAATAGAGGCTGAAATTACCGTTTCATGGTTATTTTTATAAATTCAGTCACCATGCACGAGGACCTGTTACAAAACTAACATAATATGTTAAGCATAAGAGAGAGATGTAATGTTCACTTTCCAGTTCAAATAAAAAGGTCATATTCCGATAAGGGAGGCCCTAAGTCTCACACGAGACGAAAGTCAGATATGAGGGTAGGTACTCAAATATGAGCTTTAATACGATAAAGATTAAGTTATCAACATTCTAAGGTAAATTCTAATTCCTAGCAAGGATATTACTTAAACAGAAAAAATCAAACGTGATTGGTAAATCGGAGTATTGACAAAAACTACATTTATCTCGACATAAAAAAACAAACGTGCCATGTTACGTAAAAGATAACAGAGTCGTAAAAATGAAGAAAAAATAGCATAATTATTTGATAAAGCGTCCCGAGCTCTTGGACCACCGTTCGGGGTACAAACTATAACTGAATGCTTATTAGTTAGTGTTTAAGTAAATACGAATCAACATTCTTACTCTCAGTTGACGACTAGATTCGTTCTGGTAAACTACTCTGGCGGTGTAAGCAATTCAAAAAATATATCTGTTTAAGTGGTGAACCGTTAAAATCGTTGTGAACTAAAATAATTGTTTGAAAAACAAGGTAAGATTTTTTTCAATCTAATATTATACATCCGAAATATTTCGTTTTATTCTTTAAAATAAAAGTGAGTGAATAAGGTTTTACAAATCGAAGAAGGAATAACGGGGAATAAACCTGCAGTTAATAATTAATCTTGGTTAATGGCACAATATAACATTCGAGGCAGGCAAATATTAACCATGAATACAGTTTTACTACAATATGAGTTACTAAGTTACTTCCTTTACAGAAGTAATTAAGAAGACAGAAGAGTGGGCCTTGCCTTTTTAGATAATACTTTTATTTTCCTTTATACTGTATGCACAGTGCCGGCGTAAGGGCCACTGACACCCCAGGCGAAAATATTGTGGCGCCCACTTGAGGAAATCAAAAATCTCATTAAAAAATATGCATATGCACAGAGCGTAGAGCACAGTTCTGAGGGTTTGCACCAGGAGAGGCAAGAGACTCCAACTTCAGAGTCTGGCGCCCCCCAGGATTTGTCGCCCTGGGCCATCGCCCCATCACGCCCCTCCCTAACGCCGGCACTGTGTATGCACTTAAAATCAACCTTACTGACCAGCAAAAAGCATTCAAAAAAGCATTTTTTATAGGAAGAATAAAACTATTCTTTTGCAATGTCTTTTTTTAGTAATTTTTTATCATAATTAAATGACTCAGTCTTAGTAAGGATTTTTTTTTAATATTGTGCATTTTGCTTATAGTCAAAGAGTAAAAAAGATGCTTGTTTTTTATTCTTCTATTATTTATACTTTTCATATCAATCTTTGGCTATGAAATTACTGTCAGAAACGAGTACAACAAATTCTTTGCCACAAACCATGTGTCAGATACACAGTTTATATAAAGTACAATCATATTTTATTATTCTGTAGATTGTTACTTCTGTTATTAAGCTTAAACTGAAAGAAATAAATGTTTATAATAATCGCAATAAGCGTAAATTCAAAACTCACCGCGTTTGAATTCCAGATTATACAAAATCAAAACAATATATTTCCACCAATCACAGTGTTTATCACCATTGCCTGCGAGTCTTCTGATTGGTGAATAAGACTTGCTCTGTGGCGCCTCTCCGACCTTATAAATATCGGCGCGTTCTCTAACCAGACCTCTTTTCCACAGTGTTAATTCAAGGGGACTCTTTCGGGTTATTTTTGTGAGCTAACTCTAAATTCAGAATGCCGGAGACCTCAAAAATGAATGGATACGCAAAAACAAATGGACACAGTTATGATATGGAAGATGGATCAGTATTTTTATTCACATCAGAATCTGTCGGCGAGGGCCATCCAGGTTAGTTTCATTTAGTACTAGTATTGCAGAGAATTGTTCGGCGAAAATGGCCGCCTTAAGCATGTGCGCAGATAAAGTATTAATAGGATTCCCATTGTTTACACTATTATCGATATTGGCGGAAGAAAATCTTTGGTTATCCGACAATAATACACATTGTCTCGCATGCTTTATTCAATGACAATGTTTTGTTACATCATGGTTCTCGCAGCTATTATCGTAATTTACATTTGTCAAAATAATCGCAACACGTGGTCTGAGCCAAACAACGTTGGAATTTGCACAAATTTCGTTTATTGTACAATAAATTAATAGTAAACATGTTCATAATATTAATAACAATGTTTAATTTCAGACAAAATGTGCGATCAAATAAGCGATGCGATCTTAGACGCACATTTGAGACAAGATCCTGACGCAAAGGTAGCATGTGGTGAGTGTGATCAGAAGTAATAAAATTTGGTGTTCTGTTCGTGTAATATGATACATTAGACTAACTGAAACACTTTATTATCAGAAACTGTGACAAAAACCGGGATGGTGTTATTGTGCGGTGAAATCACCTCCAAAGCCAATGTTGACTACCAGCGAGTTGTCAGAGAGACAGTGAAACATATTGGCTACGACGACTCTTCAAAAGGTATGTAAACAATATCCTTGAATTACTGTTCATTACCAGATGTACAGATGAGGTGTTTTGGCTTTTAGCCAGTACATAGACAAATTCTAATTTGACTTATCTTATAGTAATAGATGAATATTATTCCGTGCACACTAGGTTTTGATTGGCGAACGCTAAATTTATTAGTGGCTATTGAAGAACAAAGTCCAAACATAGCCAATGGAGTATATCAAGAGAGAGAGGAATTAGATATTGGGGCTGGAGACCAGGTACAAATTGTCTAAGAATTCACTGCACGGAGAAACTGTTGGGTCTATATAATTGGCTTGAGGACTAAATTGGGTGCATATTCTGCATGGTGTACAGAATGAAAAATTATCCACATCTGTCGGTTTCCATTTCTCAGCGTACACAAATAATTTTCAGACAGCATAAATATCATATTATTTCAACTATGTTGCATGAACTTCTCAACTATCGGGACCATGATGCTGACTGAAAAGAAATATCATTAATTTTAAGTAATAATCATAAGTGTAATGTCTGCCACTCATTGGTACTAAAATGAGCATGTTGGGAATAGGGTTTGATTACAAGACATGCTGCGTGATGCTTGCCTTGGACCAGCAGTCTCCGAACATAGCCGCTGGTGTGCATGAGAACAGAAATGAGGATGAAGTTGGGGCCGGAGATCAGGTATGTAGGAATCATTCACATCATGGTAATATCGCGTTTTGATGGGTAATAAATTAATATTCTCATAAACCATTGTTCAGATAATTTATATAAAACACATTAAAACCTGCTTGGTTTTACAACTCTATTGTTGTAAAAATGTTCTATGTGCAGATGTTAGTCTTGTATCTTGCTTTGAAAGTACTGGATGGAGATATATTTTTTAATTTAAGACAAGGCAAAACTCATCAACCTTAAGATAAAAAAGATAAAAAAATATATGTGAAAAACACCCAAAGAAATATCACTTTAATTATTACTTTTAAATGTCCAATAAATTCATACATAAACACAATAATTATGTAAATGCATGATTCACATGGTGTACCATTACTTGGGAATAATGTATGACATATTGCAAATTGTTGTGAAATCTGAAAAAAAAATACTTAGTAGGATGAGAACTAATGATTCCATTAAACATACTACTGCTACTAGACTTTTTTGTAACCATATAATTTATTTTATTCTTAAATTGTTATTTATAGGGCTTGATGTTTGGGTATGCCACTGACGAAACTGAAGAATGCATGCCATTGACAGTGGTACTTGCACACAGACTCAACCAGAAAATAGCTGAACTGAGGCGAAACGGCGAATTCTGGTGGGCTCGCCCGGATTCTAAGACACAGGTGAATAAATACATTTAATTCTATACAGCAATAATCCAAAGCATGTTATAGTCACTCAGACTTGTTTAATAAACATGATATGGCAATGACTTTGGCTTTAAAGCTAAGCAATAATATTGTATTAATTACAGTAAGATACAATTTACACAAATATTTGTTGTAATCAGACTGAATATGACATACAGATAGCTTTATCTGACCTCTGGAACTATTTGAACTTATGGCAAAAGGTTAAATGTTAAATTATTAAAGATTTTCGGTTTCATGTTTTTATCTTAAAAATGATAGTGAATAACTGATTCATGTGTAGGTACGGTATATTTTCCTGGTATTTGTTTCCTGTAGAAAATTTATTAGTTCATCTTTTTATTTGCTCAGCGAAATGTCTGCAGTATAAATTTGATTAGTACAATACTGCTATACTGTTCAAGGAAAATAAATGTTAGAACTGGTTTCATAAGTCTGTAATAAGAGTAGAGCTGTGGGTCATTACAACAGTCAGAGGCTAGCAATCTGCTACAGTGTAGCAATACATTGTTTTGTCCTTTAACCCCAGTACTGCAACTCATTAAACTAGCTTTGATTGATGCATATTAGTCTTGATTTCGCAAATTACTGTATTCAATTTATTTCACAGCAGTTACTGAGTTGACTATGTTGACCTGACAACATAGGTAAATTTTTTTTGCCACTTTATATTCTCTAGTATTAAATTAATTTCGCGTAAAAATAATAATATCCCTAACCTTAGGGGAAAAAAGTTAATTAATTGCTAACAAATTCGTAACAAGTTCAGTTACGAAGACCTATAAATTTGTAACTTGGGTGTTCTATAACCCGCATATCACCGTAAGAATTGCTGAACTAATTGATTATCAAGTAGGTATAATGGTATCGTCTTCAATGCTGTTCCTGTTCGCAAAGATCGCATGACGTAATCAATGTCTAATATATCAATTGTTGTTTAATAACTGGGTGATAAAAGTGACACCAGTGTCAAGCGACATTTGAGATCGGTCAATTTAATACTTGCTAGTACAAGCACACGCCATTGAGACCACGTCCGCACGTGAACATGAATCACGGAACATTTTATGCATTTTTTTATTTTGTAGCCATTTCATTTTTTTATGCAATCAATCTGTTAACTGTCTTTTTAATAAAATAGCACGTGTTGTTTATCAGTCTCCAGTTATCACTTAACAGCCATAGTCAAGGTTTTAGTTGATTCATTATTTTTAACTTTCCAGAATAATCTAACATTAAATGGTTTCTCATGTATTTTATTACAAGTTACAATTGCAATATGATAAGAAATACAATACTGCCAAGTCGAAGATGTATTCTGAAAATGTCTCGATCTTTCGATTTGTTCGAAATTCGTGTTTATACTTACCCGAAGTACAATAAATTATTACTACTGATACTTGATCAAGAATGTTTGTGACAGTTTTGCCAGCCTTAGGTACTAACTGCTAATCAATTAAAGTAGTTTATTACGTCATTAAAAACGTCACGAATGTGTTTTTGCACAATATTCGTTGTCTTAGTAATTATGCACATATTTATTAATTAATCCGAAGTTAATCGGTAAGGCTTGAATTAATAAATTCTGCTTATGAGCGACGCAGTTTCTACATATTTTATTATTATTGGTTTCAGGTGACTTGCGAGTACGTTTTCGCTGGCGGTGCAACAGTGCCGCAAAGAGTACACACCCTTGTAGTCTCACTGCAACACTCAGAAAAGGTATCAATTAAATACATACAAACACGACTGGAAAGTTATGTATATTTCCAGATATCACAACTAAGTTACGCGGAAAAAAAAACATTTATTCAATTTTCGCTTTCACACCGCGACAATTTTTATTAAATACTTCGTCATTTGTTTTATCAAGTGTGAATAATTTTCTTAGCACACGAGTAATTTTCTTGCTATAACTTTCTCACGTCTGAAACATAGCATCACTAATGTATTCATTTCACGGAGATAAGTTTTTAGGTTACTTATAAGTTAATAACGTCATGCTTATATAATGAGCATTTGTTGTCGTCACATTATGCGTCTAATAAAGAATCTGTTGACTTAGTCGTTTCTCATAATGGTTTAAGAAGACATTATTAAACTTTGATCGTAAATTTACAGATCACTCTGGAGACCTTGCGTGAGGAGATCAAAGAGAAGGTTATCAAAGAAGTTATTCCTGCTCACTACCTCGATGAGAAGACCGTGATTCACATCAACCCATGCGGTCTCTTCATTATTGGAGGACCACAGGTAAGGTTTTTTTATTTATTCAAGTGAGAGGAGACAAAGTCATTGCATTTTTAATGACTTCAGTATAACTTTATTGAAATTTTATAATTTGAGGTAGTTTTTGTATATTCTGGAATGATAATAAATATGGTTTCCTTGTCAGTCGGACGCTGGCCTGACCGGTCGCAAGATCATCGTGGACACATACGGCGGCTGGGGCGCGCACGGCGGCGGCGCCTTCTCCGGCAAGGACTTCACCAAGGTGGACCGCTCCGCCGCGTACGCCGCGCGGTGGGTCGCCAAGTCCCTCGTCAAGGCCGGCCTCTGCCGCCGCTGCATGGTCCAGGTAACACATCCTCAATTTCAAAATATATATGTTACGTTTTTGTAAAGAGTAAGATAAGCTATGATTACCTATTAGTGCAAAGACTTGTAAAATATTGTTGTTATAAGATTATAATAGCGTTGTACGCATGAAGAGAACTGACCAGTGTTTTAGTTAAACGTACTTTGTGTGATTACGACATAATTTTCATATGCGTCATTCTGCTAATATGACGTAACATCTAGGATTGACTGAGACTTCGTCATTTATTAGCATTGCTAACGATATGATATACTAAGCAGTTGCTCAATTGGTCTCGGTAGGCGTTACCAATTACGTGTGTTATAGAAATGTGATCTTCAGAAATTTTTTAGGAACGATTATTTCTATTTTGTTTGTCTATTTACAGGTTGCGTATGCCATTGGCGTAGCTGAACCCCTGTCTATCACCGTTTTCGATTACGGCACTTCACACAAGACCCAACAGCAACTTCTTGCTATTGTTAAGAAGAACTTTGATCTGCGACCTGGCAAAATTGTCAAGTGAGTATAATGTTATTACAATTAGGTTAATAGTAAAAGTCGAAATCCTTATCTATCAAATTGCATAAGTTAATTTTGCGATGTATTAAATATTAAATTGTTTACTTTTCTAGGGAGTTGAACCTGAGAGCACCAATTTACCAGAAGACCAGTACTTACGGTCATTTCGGACGGGAAGGCTTCCCGTGGGAGAATCCCAAACCGTTGGCTGTAGAATGACTTCAAACTTGAGCACTAGACCATTGTAAATATTTCACCAGTATATTATAAACACTTAATCTACGTGTGTAATTGTAGCGAGGGCGCAGGGAATGTCGCTGATGTCTCTCTTTAGACATTAATATGTACGTGACCGAACCTCGCTAGTGGAACTGTTTGCGACGACATACGATCACATGACGGTTGCATTTACGAGGTTCATTTTAATATTTAAGTATTCTCTAGTTTATTAGACACATAGGTTTAACATGGTGCCGTCATTTCTGAATTTGAGTTAGTTCAGGGGTTTTAAGGGCAGTCCTATCGTTTAAGAAAATTGTTTATTTCCTATAATTAAATTTGTTTGCTTTTACACTGCCTAATTGTTTTTATAGTTAAGTAAATGAACTTTCCAGTGCATATAAGATGATATGATTTTATATATTATGTACAACTTAAATTATGGACTGCCCGCTCTCGAATGTTCTTCACTGTACGCTTTACAATGTAAGTGCTATGATTTATCGGTAGAGTAGACTACTTTTCTGGTTATGTCACAGTGGAGCGAGTGCTAGTCAAACAACCATAAGCTTAGCCTGTTTCACTAACCTTCGCTTCACTGCAATTAAAGTGCTTGTTTGCGGCGACACCTCATTACGTTTATAGTAAAATTTTCGAAGTTAATTACTGTGAAAAGTTAGTTAACTAGAATATTGATAATTTGTCCCGCCTAGCACAATTTGTGTTGTGTTTCTGAAAAGGATTGACGTGGAAAAGAGCCATTTTGAAAACACACCGACTAGACCAGGGCAGTAGTGCACTGTGCATTTACTCCTAATTGTAATTCTGCCGGTAGTTTTAATTAGGCGAAATGCTAACCGTACATTTGACATTATAGGAATTAACGTAGTTTTTAACTATTGCTTAGGACGGTTAGTGAGTATTTCTGACTATATTTTTTGATCTGTTTCAACGTCAACGTTTAAAGTTTCTGATTAACTTCTGTGGATTATCAAATTGTGGAATTTAAACTTAATAAAATTATGTCCTGAATACAGGAGTAAAACAAAACTGTTTTATTTATTAAACATCTTCATCCATGATGTACATTATATTGTATACAACTTTTGCAGAAGTAGTGTACAAATAAATGGGAAAATACAAATATCCGGTTTTATAAGATTTATTTCATAAATATTGCACGTTAGAGCTAAACGAAAATGATTCTAGATTGACTTGGTACTGTTTTAGTGGTTTTTTCTGTTAGAAAGCCATGAAGCCACTATTCTTCTTGCTTCCTGTTTCATAAAAGTCATTCTTATGGTGTCGCTGGGCAACCAACCTTGCATGTCGAAGCAATGTGAGGCTCTGAAAAAATTATTTTGTAATACATGTACAGTAGAAATTCAGTCGGAAGAAGTCAAAGTATAATAAAATATACCTATCATACTTTATACGTCCCACAGTTGGACAAAGGCCTCTTCCCATATAGATAGCCCCCTTCAAATTAGGCTAAGCTTGTATACCCATACAGGCTGGGTGTATGTCCGAGTGGGAATCCAACCTACGATTTCCGTTGTAGCAATCCGTGCCACTAACCACTAAACCAACAGGATGACCACGCTAGCTCACTGCCGGTTGGAAATGTCGGTTTCCAACATTCTGACCACCTGACCTTCACCATTTGTCAGAGCGGTCATAGATATTTTCAGAAAGTGTTCTAAGAGCATTAATTATACACCCGCCATTATTTTTTTCTTACCTTTCTATAGTATAGGTAGGTGAAGTTTCCGAGATATGTTCATCGTAGACTCCTAGTGCGCGCCATGGGTCTATGTAGCCGTGAATATTAACAGTGTTTTTAACTTCAGGATCTAAACCTCCATAAACTAAATTCACGCGGTCGGCTGCCGCGTAAACGAATTTTTCGTCGAATCTATGAAAAGAAAAAATGCATCAATACCGGGACTGCGGGATTGTCCAAAAAGGTTCTAGGCCCTAGGGCAAATAAAGGAACATGGGTGGGTTTTAGCTCAACCCAAAACGGAGGATTCTCTTGACGATTTCTCATCCGAATTTTTCTAACTGGCATAGAAGAAAAAATTGTGTTTGACACATTAAATTACTTATTACCTTTCATCGAAGAGTCTCTTGCACGCAGTGATATAGAAATCCAAGTTAAGCCACTTCAAAGAGTCGAACACGGTACCTGATTTCGGTGCAATCTGGAAAAATCCGTACTCGGTACAAGTTTGGTAGTACCAAGCACGGCCTGGAAGAGAAAAGGGAGTTATATTTTTGTGCTATGGTTTCTAAATTGATGTACATTATGGAAAGCCATAAATAATTGAGTATTTAAAATATATCTAACTCCTGTAGTCTATACTTACTATTGTCAGTTTTATTGTAGGAGTCGAGGAAATTATCGTACACAATATCCCAACATTCATTTTCAGTACGATTTTGTACTAATGATACGAACCCTCCAATTTTCTCCATTGGTGTGTTTCCTGTGGAAATAAGGCCAACCTCTTTAAAGAATAACATTTATGTTTATTGCACTTGGGTATTTGAATAACTCTTTTAGGATAAGAACTTAGTTTAAAAATAATACGGGTAAAAACTGTGTGTAAAATATCAATTAAGATAATTAAATCTGTTTCCGACCAGACCTCGGAACTTTTTTACCCGAGTCGCTCTTTACCTTTACGCGATTACGGTACGGAATCGTAGTAAGCCTTAAAAGTATCTTCACATACCGTAATAATTCCCGGTGAAATTGTTGCAGATTTGTATCAGTGATCCAGGGGACGCGCGCTGTACAGTATTAGAAAAAGACCATGTTATTAACCCCGAAAAGTAGCCGAGGTCGTAGGGGTCGCTGTAGTCAATTGGCTCGCAAATTCTGCAAAAATATGTTATACATATTAAACCTTAGATTTATTTCATAAAAGAACGACTCCTGCATTAAGGAATTTAATCTTTGTGAAGCGGGGGTTTCACAAACATGAAATTCACATGCATAAGGACACCCAGAATCATAAAAATGTATCAAACATTTCTGTGATCCACGTGTAAGTTACGGTCTGTGGGTTCGGAGTGGTAACTGGTGATCTCAACCACTCGGCCATATGTATCTGTACTTTCTATATTCTAACATTTTTTTTCGAACTATGTAAGTCACCACGATGAACGAGGTGGCAAGTAGTAATTATGGCTCTTAGTTACCCAAATGCAGCTTCTAAAGCTTCCCTTCCTTCATCGGTATTCATATGTGCGATAGTGTCCTGAATGCCTTGACGAATTATTGAAATACACTGATCACCACCTTCCAAAAGATATGCTTCGTGAACCACCTCTAGGTACTCTAAAACAAAAATTGAAATACAACTTCATTCACGTTTTTTTTAGGTTATATTGTGAAAGAGCATATCAGTCTTTCACGTCAGTATGGCGCATATCAATGGGGAAGATCTACTGAAGTAAGCTAATGATGGTCTTAATTTCGTGATGTGAGTCGGAGATGAAAGCAAACGAATGTCTTATATTGAGTACATTTTGTCAACGTCAAAAACTCACCTGGAAAATCAATTTTGGCTAAAATGGGGCCACTAGAAGCAATACTGCCGAGCACCAAGTGAGGGTAACGTTGTTTGAACCACATTACCATATTGGCAGCGTAAGAACCTCCGTACATTATCACCTCGCTGTTATTAAAACGAGGCTGTGTCTTCACTTCTGTGATAAAATGAGCAAGGTCTGCGAGAGCTTGGTCCATATTAAGGAAACGCAAATTTTCAGTGGTATGTTCCCTATGAATTAAAAAAACCCTGTTTAATAAAATTATCAGGAAATATTGTAGGTAAGGGAAATATATTTAAGTGAACTTAGTGATTCAATTATGATGTACCTATACACGGTTTAAGCTTAGGAAAATGATTTGGGAATGTATTAAGTCTAGTCTACCTATCTAATTAGGTAGATAAGTACTAAGTAGATACGTACTGCACGTAGTAAGAGAAATTCGCTAAACTCACTTGAAAGGTAATGTTTTTCCATAGTAACGATGTTCTGTGTATATCAGGTAGCCTTTGTTCTCTCGTGCCATTTCGTACATATTGCCGGCAGCTAGCCAGGCAGGGTGTATGTCCCATTCTCCTCCCGCCATTATAAATATAGGAGAGCCAGGACCACCGAAGAACTCTTCGTTGAACATGAATCGCTAAAAAACATAAAAACGTCCTGATTATGTTTAGAAACTTCTCAAAAGTCTATAACAAAAAACATAATCCTAGCCTTTTCTCTCTTGGGATCGTCCTCTTGTGTAATTGAATGCTGCGTGTGGTTTTTAAAGGAGCGATTGCCTATCTGACTTAACTGAACCGGGTCAAAACGGATTAGTCAGACTGTCATGTGTAGATTTATTTTGTAAAGAAAATAGCCGGTACCCACAATTTGACGTGCCCTCCGAAACACGTAAGTAGTTATCGAGGTTATCCTGTGATCGATTAAATTATACAGTTGTAGTTTAACCACCAGCTCAAAATAACACAAAACCGTAACATGATATTTTTTCTGTTATAAGAAGTTCGTGGGGCACCGGCGAACCATACTCGTGGAACTCCTTGGGGTTTCTTTCTGTTATGTAATTCTAGTTCTTACAAACGACTTCACCTGCATCGAGTTCGGTTATATGCAAAAAGCTAATGGGGTTGCATCTACGTTCTTATCTCCCATAATATTAACCATCAGACTAAGTACAGGAAAAGGTCAACTGTACTCACCATTGCGAAGCGTTTATCATTTTGTGGATCAAAGTGGTCCAGTGGCATATTTATATAGCTTTGGAAAACGTTTCTGGCCAACGAGAGGTTGGTTGCAGGAGGCGGCATGTCCTCCCTCAAGAAAGTTTTCAATTCTATCTCCTGCAGTCCCCATGACGACGACAACACACTTAGAAGTACGAAGAAAATAATCTGAAAATCATGGCATATTTAAACAAGGCACGCCAATTTCAAAGATAAGCGAAGTAGTAAGTAAGTAAGGGTAACTAACCACATTGTTTCATTTTAGAATAATGAGACATCGTCGAAAATGCTTTAGTACAGAAGTATCAAAAATTAAATAAGAAATTATTACTCACCATTTTATTATTTTAAAAGAATAATTAACACATTTGTTAACCTAATTGAACTAATCTACACAAAAATTTAGATATCTACTGAAAAGAAGGGCGCTTATCCCTATCGCTTATCAATTAAAACGATTTAGATTATTTTAGATTAAAACCAGTTTTAATTGATACAGGCTGATATGTGTAATCGAATCGAATCGTGCGTATTTTGTAAACACTCTTTATAGTTTCAATACGGTGAATACAATATGTAGCAGGCACGTACATACCTACATAATACAATACATAGATAATATATTGTAAATCTCCTTCAGATCAGGTCATTTCACTGCGTCTATTTATATCTCCACAATTTCATGATTTCTCTTATTTACGCACTAACACTGCGCAGCTGAAAATATTTTTAAGTTTATTTTAATAGTGTATATGAAAAATGTTAACATCAGACAGGATTCGAACCTGCTGCTGCCGAACTTAACGGCGAATCGAAATGAGATCGAGTAGTGACTCTGACACCCGACACAAGCGTAGTAATCGTATGGTGGCACGAGTTGATACTTTTCTCGATAACATAAATAATACTCGATTATTGCTCGATCTTGTTCAACGATACGTATTCAACGTCCGCGTTAGTGCTGCATATTTGGATTTCTGGATTTCTATAAATAACTCGTGGGTTCGGTTCCCAGGAGAAATTTTTGAATCATCATCACAAAAGCATTTAACTTACGTGGTGCACAATCATTTGTTGTACGTCTGGATGTTATTTATCTAATCAAAATATG
Organism: Trichoplusia ni; assembly: GCF_003590095.1. NCBI lineage: Eukaryota > Metazoa > Arthropoda > Insecta > Lepidoptera > Noctuidae > Trichoplusia > Trichoplusia ni. The sequence goes on from NC_039491.1 coordinate 7,100,571, forward strand.
TATTTTAGGAAATATATTAGTGTGTCTTTAGATGTCTTGTAATCATAATACAAGCTGTGCTTATGAGCAAACTAATTGGCAAATTGAGAAACTAACAAAATATACATCACAGGTATTCATTGTGTGATGATTTAATTATACATACTACTCCACTACCCATGCAGTCTAAATATCTAATCTTTATCTACTTATTTCGTGCGTACTGTATGATTAATACTGATGTGATTAATTTTCTCTAATCGTATTTACTCGAACGTATATGTAGGAGCAAACATACACAGGGCAGCTTCTGGCGAGCTGTTTACGAATAGCGACAATACCCCAGACCACCGTAAGGTCGAGCCTGCGGGTTGCAGGAAGGGGCACCCTGTCATCCGACCAGCTAACAGGCCAAGAAGGAAACGGACGAATGAGGGGTTGGTTGTTGAACCAACCTTTCGGGAAGAAGTACAGGACAACGCTGAGCATGCGCGAGCGATCCCGTGACTCTGGCTTAGGCAGTTGAAGGGGCCCGGGGTGATTTTAGTCGGTTCGAGTCCGACATACCCCCTCGCCGTGGGTTGAATTCAATAGAGTTTCACCACGGAAAAAAGGGGGTCGGTCTTTGAGGAAACTCCCAGCTGTTTCTTACTTAACTGTCTGGCTTAATTCAGGTTGTAGAAGCTATTTGCTCTGGGTGGTCACATTGATACTTGCTATTTTGAGATCGAATCTGCAATCTCTTGTATTCAAATCACAAATATCGTAGGTCCATGAAACCTATAGGCCAAATGATCATGTCGGAAAAACACAAATTACTTAAACAACAATTTAAAAAGAAATGCTTTATTGATTGTTAATCTTAGATGGGTATCATTCACGTATTTATTTTTTTACACTTTCGTCCGTATGGATGGTTGCAGTCTTTGGCGCCGCACTTTAATTTGCCACTGGAGCCTATACTAGTCTTGTATGGTTTTTCTTTGATGTAGTTGCCACTGAAAATATAAAACAATATTTATACTTATATTTATTTAAACAACTCCTTTCAACTAAATTCCTCAACTCCCATGGATATGTAGCAAGGTCATTTTATATCTACGAGCAATCTACATGAATATACGCCGTGGTTGGGTTGGCAGAAACTCACCCTGGTCCATAGTTGCAGACTACAAAAAACTTGTTCCATCCGTTTTTGAATGTTTGCGATATAGCGCAGCCGATGTAGACGCTGTCAGACCATATCATCTGAAAGTAAGCACAAACTTATTGGAAAATATCCGGTCGCTTTAGTATCATTTGTAGAAGCGTAAAAACGTTAGTGTTGAAGTAGAAGGAATCACTTTCCTCTTGGATCCTGTTGGAGTTTAATTAATGAAATCCGCAAACCTGAGTGTAGTGCCCAATGTCATAGTTATTGGAGATATCGAAGTCATGGGCGTGTAAAGGACCAAAGGTAAAGTTCACATGCTCGCTGAACCAAGACTCTAAAGGGTTGTTCGGATCCAGTTCGTATTTACTGTTCGTCGTAGAATACCAATACAAATTTTCCCCCGTGGTAAATCTGCCGGATACTGAAACATAAATAAAAGTAACTCAGAACATAAATATTTAGGTAACTAGATAATGAACTACGTCTTCAATGTTTAACAAATACAGACTGTTGTAATTTTTATCTATAGAGAATTATAATATCTTTATTTGAACAAATTTATGTTGAATGTTTAATATTAAATAATATGAATACTGGTGTTACGTGAAGTAACTTACTGGTATTTCTATCCGGGTTGTGGTAATTATAGTTTTGTATTGCCCATCTAGATGCTTTGACATGTAGCTCCTCATCCCAAACCTAAAAGTCGAGTATGTTTGAAAATATCTCTAGGTTAATACGCATTCTGGAAAGGGTACTTTAGCTCTCGGAGAATCTATGAAATAAACTGACATACAAAAAACTGTTTCATTCTACTTTGTTTTACTGCCACTGCTAAAAGTGTTGCAGTAGTGGCAGCAAAGCAGGAATGGGAGAGAGAGATTTCTTTTTACATCTTTAGGCGTATTTATCGATTGTCAAAAGGTTCCTTGTAAGGGGCAAGTGATATATATTCAAAAGATCCTGAAAATACAAGTGATAAATTCGCCAATATCTACTGTAAAAATATGGAAGTCGGAATTCAGTAATAAGATTCTTTCGCCACTTTACCACATTATTTTTTTATTTGATTTTGACTTTACATAGTATTATGAATTTCCGTACCTACTAACGCAAGTATGTAGGTACTTTATGGAAATAGTAATTCTAGCAATTGTTTCACATTGGAAGTTGGGACATAGAAGACCATTACGCGATAAAATGAAATCTATGCAAACTGATCATTATACGAATGAACTAGGAATAGTAGCCGAAGACCGATATAAATTATGAGGAACACCTCTGGAAATTATAAGGAACAATTTGTAAACAAGAAAGGAATTTGGAACATTTTTTGGAGACTTAACTGTTGAATGCTTCTTCTGATAGGACTGCATGGATTCCAATGTTTGTTAAACCCACTATATACGAAATGATTTCTTTAATGTACGGTGAATGCCTGAAGCAAGATATTCTGAAGGCAAAAGACTTACAAGTAGATCCTAAAAACTGGTCTGACAGGATAACGAAGGAGCTAGATGTATCGGTCAAGAGGTACCACCAGCTACCGAACGTAATCGATGGAGTCAATTATTTTAATAGTCCACAGTATTGCAACATCTTTTTCTTAATTTATATTATGTAAAAGTAAATAATATAGATGTTATTTATATTAGTAGAAAAAATGTTTGAACTTGTAATTAATTAAACAAAAGAATTACTTTTCAGGAATAAGATATTTAGCTGTATTTTTACTCTGGGACCGCAATAATTTAGAGACATGTCATAGCAAAATTTCAGCTCTATCAAATCTAAAATAAATTAAATAATTTCTAATAGGTACCACATGAAATTACACAAAGATTACAATACACTACATACCACACTGTTCATTTCACTAGCCGCTGGCTGTCCCGGTACCTTGCCCTGGGCTAGCAGCAGCCTCCTCGAATTGTGACCATCCACAAACGCACGAATTTGTATACATGACAACGTTATCACTGAAACCAAACGATCTCCAATTAATTTAAACCACACTTTAATTAAAAACCGAACATATATTCTAAAGTTTCGTTAAAAAAACCGTTCGAAAATCAAACAACAATTAGCAGTATTGATAACGTGAACTAACATTTGCATTGTGCGATAGTCAAGAAAGTCAAAATAAAGAACACATTCAGTTCCATTGTTTGAATAAAGGTACTACTACCGACGGTGGAGCGACTTATTTGACTCAGAGATTAGCTTGTAAAACACTGGTGCATGTGTTATATACTACTGCAAAACAGTGATTCAAACACTTGTGGTATAATTTGCGAGGTTCCGTACGATTTATAAATATTTTTCACTCTCATAGCGTCAAGAGGGATTTTCATAGTAGTTGCATTTAGGGCATATGTGTTATGTATAGAGAATTATTTTAATTCAACTGATATTAGTATAGTCACCAGATTGCCGCCCATTCTATTTTATTCATTCTTCTAGTTATCAAGCATAAAAGCTGCAATCATTTTGTTTCATCATGGCTCCTAATCTGGCTTCTAAATCATAATTAGACGAAAACTAGTAGCTATGTACCTTTATAATCATAACTTTCGTTTCGAAGATAAAACCACCATCCCGTCAAGGTCAAAGTAAAAAGACTAAATTAATAGCCGAGTGGTTGAAGTCACAGGTTCGATCCCCGCGTAGGCCTAGCGTTTGTGTGATCCACGAATGCTTGTCCTAAGTCCTGTCCTGAGTCTGGGTATATTTTTGCATGTGACTTGAATGTTTATGAAACCCCTGCGATACAAGAATTTAATTTGATGGTGCGGGAGTTGCTGAAAAACGATATTAAATATAAACACGCACAAACATGAAACAAGCATTTGTGAAAATTGTGGATCTCATAAATGTTTGTCCTATACGCGCATCGTACCCTAGGATGTAAGTCTTACATTGTATCTCTACGAGCATGTTAAACAACGTGTTAAGCCACGACTATAGATATCGGCATATGATATGACTCAAGTTGTAGACCGCGTCTTTTTTCCACCTGGTTGTGAAGTATTTCATAATAAACCCATCTTTATAAGTTAGACTCCTAAGGCCAGCGAAAAAATAAAATGTCTTAACTACTAACTAGAAACTCGTACTAAACTCTAGTTATTTTGGCAAATTTCAGTTCAGATCTAAAAATAACAGAATTTTCATGTTGTAAAATTCGAAATGCGGTTTTATTGCTAACCAGTGTTTATTTTTAGCTTTTTAAGTATATTACGTTTCCTTCAAACAATAGAGTACATTTTTGTCTAAAGCAGATTAGTTATTCGTGACCTAGATATCGTCACCTGCTAGATAAACGTAGGCACCTATCGGGATATGTCTTCACGTGAGATTTTAGCTCACTATAGTTTCTGCTTATTGTTTAACCGGTGAAAAAAAGATAAACGGTCAAATACGAGGCGGGTCCTAGTAATTGAGGGATATCTGTTATCGCGGTTCATAAACAGTATATGTAGTTGATCTTAGTAGACCGTAAGACCGTAAGAGTGCCAATTCAAAGTTTTCGACTTCGATCCCAACGCCTGCACCATATTCAGAGTATTTATCGAAAAGCAACAAACCTCTATGTAGTAAACCATGAATATATGTATATTAACTTTATAAAAAGTAGACAATATAGAATATGTGACAGAAAATACTTGTTTACATTTGAGTAGTAGTTGTTTTCGATAATTATTATTATTTTATGAGTTTACAAAACCTTTAATATGCATGAACAAGCAGATCCGGATATCATTGAATTTGAGGATGTTGATATCTGCGATCCGAAGTATGTCGAAGGCCCAGGTTTTCGACAAAGAAGAAGTGCCATTTTTGTTACTTTTGGTAATTTATTTTCGTTTTTAGTTCAATATTAAATTTAACTTGATGTCCATTACAAAGAAACTTCTGTAGACTTAGAGATACGCATTAAGAAGTATTACAAGACCCTTTTTAGGTATTTAAGCTTTTTCCTAAATCATCCAAGGATTCGCCCCCGTGGATTCATTGGTCCAAATCCTAATTAATTTCGAGTTCATTTAATAGATTTGTGTATTATGTATTTATATTTAATACTTAATCCTTATCTCCAGCTGATCCCTCGATAACACTAGTAGACGTGGAAAAGATGATGGAAACTGGAATGAATGTTGCTAGGTTCAAGACGTCACATAGTACCACAGGGGACAAAGTGAAATTACTAAAAAAGTTTGATAAAGCTACGAATTTCTTGGCTGCTAAGTATGGATTACTGGATTGGCCTTGCGCCACATGCATTGAGCTGAAGACGTGTGTTGCCAATACTGGGATTCTCGAAGATGTACCTAACTTTTCTTTCAGACGCTTTTTTTTGTATCCTGAAATTAGCTTAGTTTATTACCTTTACGATCGATTACATACGTCTCGCCACTTGCCGCATAAACAGTTCTCGCTCCTACGAGACACAATATTTGTGTTTTGTTGTCACTTTTTATGATTTGATCTAATATTTTACTAGTCTCACAATAGTAAAAATCTGTTCGTTTTAAGGAATCCAATTAACTTTTATTAGCTTGGATTATGCTTTGTTTGCTCCCAGCCGGCAGTGACGCGGATAAATTTTTTAATGCATTTGAAAAATAGAAATAGATCGCTTTGTAAATATAACATACAGCGATAGTTTGATATTGTATATGTCGCAACTGTAAGATAAAATGATATTGTACTAAATGTGTAAATGTAGGGTAACTAGAATTAGTATTTTTTTTGTAGTCGATTGTTATACTAGTCTGAAAAGGTGATTGCATTAAATTGAATAAAATAATTTGATTTAAGTATTTAAACCAGGGCTTAGTCAAGCAGTTAATTAAAAGAATTCTTAATATTTTAGAATGATTTTGAAATTGTCATACGTGAAGACACCGATATAGTTATGTCTTGTGACGTTCAAATGTACAATAAATGCAATGCGGAGCACATCTTTGTCAACAACCCTTACCTAACATCGGATGCGAAAGTTGGAATGATAATCAATATAGGTTCAGATGAAATAATAACGAAGTGTACAGCTATTTTAAGCGCCAAAACGATAAAGTGTCGTGTCACTAAAGGGGGTATGTTGCATAACATGGCATATGTCTGCATGAGAGGGGCAAAACGAACTCGTCCTTACTTGACAAAAGCAGATCTGCATATTATCAAATTTGCTATAGAATACCAGGTATGCTTAGACTATCATTTATAAGGTGGACGTCCTCTGCGTTTATATACTTTTTTGTTAAATATTAATTTTAATCTTTGTCATGACAATACTTACATAACTAATTATTTTAGGTGGATATGATAATCATTAACTATGCACGACACATCGACACGGTCAGGAAAATCAAGCGATTTCTAGGATCGAAAGTCAGGAGACCAGTCATAGTGGCTGGATTATCAAGTGAGCAAGGACTCGATAATATTGATGGTATAATCAATGTAAGTCTTGATAAATACCTTTGGTTTTTCCTTGTGGCAATTTACTGGGCCCCTAGTCCTTTTTACATTTGCCGCTATTTATTTCCAGGGCTAATTTGGCACCAACAGTACCCTACAACTACAGTTACTGATGATTATTCCATTTGTCATTAATGATTTGAATGAATTTATTACTGTCCAAACTCCGAACCGTTTGTTTATTAACCCAATGCATTTGACTACATAACGGACAAAATATAAAGCATAATTATATGATTAAATTTCTCGTAAACAATTTCCTTAGGCCTATTAAAATTATCAATTTAAAAAACTTCTCACAATAGGTTCTCTCTAATAGTGTTATCTTCCCTTGACTATTAAAATAAAAATAAATCTATATCTATATTCTGTCCTTACATTTTCAGGAAGCCGACGCAATCTTACTTTCTAGAGAATTTATAACCTACGAGCTTCCATTGCACTTATACCATAAAATGGGTCGTATTCAAAAGTATGTTGCCGCTAAATGTCGACAGGTAACTGCCACACAACAGTAGTACTAATTTTCAATCAAAAGTTACACCATCCCATCCTAACAAGCTAGCTAGTTCAATGTTCGTATTTAGTCGTCGGCAGATGTCTGACGCGTTTATCACCGCCTGTTCAGCGCGGATCGCGGTAGATCCGTCGAAGCTGTCCTGGATGATTCGTCTTGTCATCAGACTTCGCTTGCAGAGTAGGAATGTCGGGACTCAAGCGACCTCGCCTTTGTTATGACAGTAGCTTTTCCCCAAAATTAACTCACAATAACAACCTTGTCATTCATAACTCACTAATTCCTCCTCAATACTTCAAATATTCGTTTTGTATATTAAAACTTTTAGGAAATAAGTAAACTTTATCAATTTTAGGTTGGTAAACCTTTTTACCTATCTGGCGGAATTTTCAATGAAGCTCTCATGACTGGAGATTTTCATGGCCGAGAATTTTCTGACGTCACTAACGCAATACTAGATGGTGTCACCGGCTTTGTTTTAAGGGAAACTCCAAATGTTGACTATTTAATGGCAGTGATGAGAACTATGAATGATCTATGTGCAAGTGTGGAACCCTTAACTAATGATAGACAAGGTTTCTTTCGCGATTTATCTCAGGTACTAACCAACTAACTTGAGATTTAGTCCTTTAATTTTTTTATTGTTCTTGTAAAAGTTATCCTGAGTGAATACCAAAATAATGTAACATATCCAATTTCAGCTTAAAATGCCTTTGAATGCTGCTGAAGCTAGCGCCATATCTTGCGTATTTATCGCCAACCAAACCCAATCCCGCATCATTGTGTGCCCGACAGTGTCTGGGCGAACAGCTTACCTGCTAAACTGGCTGAGACCAGTTAACCCCATAATTGCTGTCACCACTAAAATCAGAACCGAAAGGATATTGCGCACCCAAAGAGGCGTCATTGCACTTTTATACAAAGGTGCTGTAACACAATAAACTTACACATTATTATTACGTATTTAGTACAAGATAGATGTAAAAATATTTCCTTCAACCTGGAGTTAACATCTTGCGGTATGATGAGCGCAATGGCAAACTGAGCCTTTGTGCTTTGTTTGCGGGGTAAATATACTGATGTTAATTATTCACTGATTGGTTAAAAACCTACTATTAAACTATTAAACCTACTTTTTTAATATTTACATACCCAGGGCAAAACATATTAAGAAATTACAAAAATATAATTAGCTTATACTCTTGAGTTGGATAGTTTAAAAACATAATTTGTAATATGTTTAGGTGCACCTCGCAGAACGTGGTTCCGTTCAGTACAGGCTCGTGTCGAATACGCTATTGAATACGCGGTAGAAAAACATTGGCTGGAGTACGGAGACCCATACGTGACCCTGGAGAAGGGGACAGAAGCTAGCCCATTCTGTGACTGTGTCCGAGTGTGGAATGTTACTACAGTTAAGAAAAATACCGTCGAGTAAGTTGCTTTGATTTTTAGTATTATTACCAGCTTATACAATGGCAAACCCTCTTAAAAGGATAGGGATGTAGAGAAATTGGTACACGGAAAGCTTTCAAAGATTTTCTTCCAATGTGGTAGTTATTGCATCCAAACTACAAGTTTCTTGCCAGTGACATATTAATGTTTTTTTTTTCAGATGTCCTGAGGATTATCATGATTTCGCGCTGAATGACTTTGTCGAACCTCCACCTTTACATAAAAAACATATTGCGGTTAAGAAACATAGTGTTGATGATGCAATGAAAGGCAAATCGTTGGATTCAATATTAGCAGAAGCTTTGGAACAAGTCCGTCGTGGTGCTAATACTAACAATGAAGACGGGAATCAAGAAAACATAAAAACTTCCTAGTACGGGTCTACCATCTAGGTCTAACGTCCCTAGCATGTTATTTGGTTACTATTGCAAATAGAATATTTGTGGTGGATTTTAATTAGACTATTTGAAAACTTTAAGTTTTTTCTTCAATTGTGGTAACAGGGACTATTTTTAGTAAACGTACAGTTTTGACTATTTGCAGAGATCACTCGAGAAATAAAATGAACAACACTATTTTCTAGCACGTTTTAACCATGGTTCCGACATTTCATCTCAACACAAATCTTTACGTGACATGACTGAACTGACAAAAACTGAATTAAGATTTGTATCGTACAAGAAGAAGGCGAGATATCTACTAACCCTAACATCATTTAAGGAAGAGTGAAGTTTGAAAGGCATGAGCAAAAATCATTTAACAAATTAACAAAATTTAAACGCTTATGTCCAAAAGACAAAACAATAATTTAAGAATAAACTCTTTATTAATGGTTTACGTATCGGTTGTTTTCACATTTAGGTCCATAAGGTTGGCTGCAGTCTTTGGTACCGCAGTACAATTTTCCATTGGAGTCAGCACTAGTCTCGTACGGTGTTTCATTGACGTAGTTACCACTGAAAATAAGATTTTACTTTCAGTTACTTAAATACTAAAGAATGCTATAATCCGAACCACTTCTTTACAACTCTGGTAACCTCTATCCACTGCACTTTGATCTCTTCGAACGAGTCAAGACAGTATGATTTTGAGGCCTTATAAACATATTTATATACATAACGAGGAGCTCGTGGCTAACCTATAACCGCATAAGTGATTCGATCACAGGTTAAGCTATGCTTGACGCGGTTGGTCTGTAGATGGGTGACCATCTTTGTCATAACGAGTTCCTCCGTGTTTCGGAAGGCACGTAAAATTGTGGGTCCCGGCCGTGATTCCTACATCTTTGACAGTCGTTACAGGTAGTCAGAAGCTTGAAAAGTCTGACAGCCAGTCTAACCAAGGGGTATCGTGTTGCCCAGGTAACTGGGTTGAGGAGGTCAGATAGGCAGTCGCTCCTTGTAAAACACTGGTACTTAGCTGAAACCGGTTGGACTGGTAGCCGACCCCAACATAGTTGGGAAAAGGCTAGGCCAATGATGATAATAGAAACATATTTTGGTCCATAGTTGCAGACTACATAAAAGTTGTTCCATTCGCCTTTCTTTGTTTGCAATATCGCGCAGCCGATGTAGACGCTGTTAGACCATGCCATCTAAAAGAGAGCAAAAAGTGTCAAACTTAACACATTCCTACTGGCTTATTGTGACACAAAACAAAAACACTTCCGTATCGTATTTAATCATAATTAAATAGGTACCGACAGAATTCTGTAATCTACAAACCTGAGTGTAATGGCCAATCTTATGACTTTTCGACTTATCGAAGTGACTTTTCCGAAGTGGACCATGGGTAAAGTTAATATGCTCGCTAAACCAAGACTCTAATGCCATGTCCGGATTGAGATTGTATTTACTATCAGTTGTAGAGTACCAATACAAATTTTCCCCCGTAAAAAATCTGCCCGATGCTGAAAAACACATAGAAAGATATAAGAATGTACTTGATAATAGATCATCGTCTGCAATGTTTAGCTTATATTTGTTTTAAATTTTATCCAAGTAGAACATATCTCTATTTAAACAAATATAGGTACTAAAATGTTTTCATCCACTACTATAGGCCGCCTAACATAAGAGAAACACCTTATATATGCTACTAGCTGACCCAGCAAACGTTGTTTTGCCGAATATTTTTTTTTCTAGTTGTATGTATTTTTAATGTCACATAATAAAAAAAATAAAAACAAACAATTTCGTCAAAAAAATAAAATATTTTTTTTTAGTGTGACCAACCCTTAGCACTTAAGGGTAAGAAAAATAGATGTTGTTTTATTCTCAGACCTACCCAAAATGTTTACAAAATTTCATAAAAGTCGGTCGAACCGTTTCGGAGGAGTACGGTTACTAACATCGTGACACGGGAATTTTATATATTAGAAGATATAAGATATATTTAGTATCTCTTTAATGTATTTAGCTTGTGCTAACTTTCAGACGTTAATTAAATACAGACTGCTATGACGTATAAAAACTTACGAATACTCTCATCCGGGTTATGGCTATCAATATTTTTTTTGCCCAGTTACTTAGTCGCTTTTCCACGTAGTTCCCGATCCGAAACTTTGAAGCAGTGATACGCAAAATAACTTTTAGAAAAGCATAATCAAGTTCTGACGGAACAGCAATCGTGACTGTTATGCCACTTAGTGCAATCTGATATTTTATTTATTTATTGTCAGGTAGATTCTCAAAAACTATGTTTTATTTTATTGTAAGAACAAGCAAGGTGAAGTCGAGAAATAAATTTATATAGATTAACAACCTTCCCATTTCTTTCATAAATATTTTTGTTTAAATCTACCTGGCTTACTAATAAGTTAGTAATGAGTATTTTGTTAGTAGTATTAATCATAGGTTTTTTTCTTTCTCGCGAATGTGGATTTGGGTCATTTCGAAATCAAACATCCAAAATTATGATCTCTGCCTCCTGAGGTGCATAACCTCATAACTGATCGATTGAACGGAAAACATCACTAGTTATTGTTTCCAGGGACCCTATTTCCAAATTCTTGAACAATTTAAAATTCCCCTCTCGACGTACGGAGGTAGGTACCAACATCATGGAAGAAGCGTAAAGAACATTCAAACTAAGAATTTAAACAAAACTAAATATTTGACATTTGGATGTAATTACATAAATGAGTACAAGTACAGTATAATAATTGACACTGAATTATTAGCATACCACACTTTTCATATCCCGGGCGGCTGGCTGACCTGGTACCTTTTTGTTTTTTTTTAGGCGGGGGAATCCTCATGTTAATCCTCATGCGCAAGTTGCGCCCGAGCGCAGCACGTCGCCGCCCCATACGACGTCGGCGTATGGCGGGCGCGCTGGGATCTACCTCCCGAGCGCCCTCCGCCGCCTCCTTCGCTGACATGACTGTCTCTGCGAAGGAGGCCAATGCATTCCACGCTGCGCGACTGCTGATCGATGCAGCCACAACAGCCGGCAGCGCGGAAAAATCGATGGAACCAAGCGCCGTCAGGAGTTCGGAGCTAGCTTCGGCAAAAGCCGGACATACGGCCAGAGTGCGCAATGCGGTGTCGTCTTCGTCACCGCACTCATGGCACGCAGTCGACTCCTCCCTCCTGACGACGCGACACAAGAAGTGGCCAAATGACCCATGGCCAGTAAAAATCTGCGTGAGGCGGTAGGTCAAGACACCGTACCGCCTCTCCGCCCACGGTTGTAAGTATATTATTCTCACATTATATTATATTATATTGTATAAATAACACTATTTTCTAGCACGTTTTAAGCATGGTTCGGTACGTTTCATCTCAACACAAATCTTTACGTGACATGACTGAACTGACAAAAACTGAATTAAGATTTGTATCGTACAAGAAGAAGGCGAGATATCTACTAACCCTAGCGTCATTTTTAAAGGAAGAGTGAAGTTGGATAGGCATTAGCAAATATAATTTTCATCATCATGAAACGCTTATGTCCAAAAGACAAAACAATAATTTAAGAATAAAATCTTTATTAAATTATATTGTATCGGTCGTTTTCACATTTAGGTCCATAAGGCTGGCTGCAGTCTTTGGTACCGCAGTACAATTTTCCATTGGAGTCAGCACTAGTCTCGTACGGTGTTTCATTGACGTAGTTACCACTGAAAATAAGATTTTACTTTCAGTTACTTAAATACTAAAGAATGCTTTAATCCGATCCACTTCTTTACAACTCTGGTAACCTCTATCCACTGCACTTTGATCTCTTCGAACGAGTCAAGACAGCATGATTTTGAGGCCTTAAATACTTATATAACACTAGTTGCCTGTGAGTTCGTCCCTGGGTTGTCCTTGAATGGATGGTCACGGTGAAGCTGAATTAAAAGTACTAATTATTCAGACAGAAACTCACCCTGGACCATAGTTGCAGACCACATAAAAATTGTTCCATCTGTTCTTTCTTGTTTGCGATATAGCGCAGCCGATGTAGATGCTGTCAGACCATGCCATCTGAAAGTCAGCATTAAATGTTAAGCTTAAACACAAAATGCAAAGATGCTAAATATTCCCATAAGTATTCCTAATGTGCTAACTGTACTTCTGGGAATTAGCGAAGCAGCTTTTCAGAATTATCGTTTATTAATTAATTAATAACGTTAATTAGCCTGTTCAAGTTCTGGCGATGTGCATATCTGACAAGATTGTCGAAACACCTTCTCTTGGGACGACCTCAACACTATAAATCACGATGCCGATGTTATTGTCCGAATGCCATTCATATCATCCCATATATTGAACCGATCAATGACCCAATTCACGACCAACAGCACCAAACGTAGGGTCATTGATACATATGTAAACTTGGACTTGATTGTTTCGTTTAGGAACCGGCAAGAAAAATAAGCATAAAGAAGAATTCAAAGCGCATTAAAGGGATTCTGGCCCCAAGAAGAACATTTAAAAAGCAGCCTACCACAAAATTAATTATAGAAAAAATAAAATTATAGAAATGACTTAATTAAGGCACCAACAAAATCTGCAAACCTGAGTGTAATGGCCAATCTGATAGTTTTTGGAATTATCGAAGTCACTTTCCTGAAGTGGGCCATATGTGAAGTTAGCATGTTCACCAAACCAAGACTCTAATGCCATGTCCGGATTCAGATTGTATTTACTATCAGTTGTATAGTACCAATACAAATTTTCCCCAGTGGTAAATCTGCCGGATGCTGAAACACACATAAATGTAAAAATACTTGACATCAGAAATTCATCTTCAATAAAACTTTCAGTTTAAATATTTTGAGGAAGGAGCAACTTAGCCTATTACATAAAGGCTCTGCTAAAGACTAATTGGGATGTAAAATTTTGCTAAGTCATTTCTTAATTATGTAGCTTGCACGTAATTTCAGAAAGTATATAAATATAAACACTGCTGAAACTTACGAATATGTTTATCCGGGTTGTGGAAATTCTTATTGCTTAGCGCCCATTTAGCCGCCTTTACATGTAGTTCCTCATCCCAAAGCTACAAAAAGAATAACATAATATATCTCTACTTAAATATATAATTCCAATAACATACATAAAAACATACTATGCCTAAGTATTTAGAGAGTCAATGAAATTTTCATATTTCCGGCGGTCAGAGGTAAGCATAGTAAGCCTAACGAAAATATCTTGTAACATGCACTGAAGCACAGGCTTCAATTTTGAGCATAACGAGTTCTATAATAGTCCGAGTCTATAGAAGACTTAGGTCCAAAAATATCACTATGTAATAGAAACAAATAGGTACAAGTGCCACAGCATTGATTAAATTATTAACATACCACTATATTCATTTTACTAGCCGCAGGTTGTCCCGGTACCCTGCCTTGGGCTAGCAGCAGCCTCCTCGAATTGTGACCATCGACAAAGGCCCGAATTTGAGCACATGACAACGGTATCACTGAAACCAATCCAACACACTTTATTATAAAAAAACCAAGCAACGTGTCGTTATAAAAACTGTTCAAAAATCAAATGAAAATAAACAGTATAATAACGTGAACTAACATTGGCATTGCGCAATAGTCAAGAAAGTCAAAAGAAAGATCACTTTGAGCTCCATGGCTTGAATAAAAGTACTTCTAGTGACAGTGAAGTGACTAATATGCCGATGTGCTGGTAAATGTCTTTTATACTACTAGAAAACGATTACACACTTGTGGTTTAATTGGTTCCGTCCGATTCCTTAATGATAATTATTTTCTTAATGACGAGATAAGTTTTCTTTTTGCCACTTTTCTTATGGAATAAAAGAGTATTAACTATTTAATTCAACTAGGTCCTTGGTCCTGGTCTTGTTCCGGCCTGTGGTTTACGTAGATATATACCATAATTTATAGCCGCTCGTTCTATCAATCATAGAAGCTGCAATCATTCTGAAAATCCCTACAAACGGCACAAATATAGTAAGTTACTTACCTATTTGGTAGTTACTTGTTTGGGGTTAAAAGTTTTGGACCACGGCACCCAAAAGTAATAATTCTCAATAAAAGTATCCTAAAGCGTTTTATTAATATTTTGCGCGACCCTAAGGCTGCCTTTTACCTTGCACTGAGGAATATGCATTGCTATCCATAGCGGCAATGCAATAGCAATGCCGACGAATATTTCTAAGGCAATTTGTTGTTTTATGTAAGTAAATAGGTATTCTTTTTCAAGTATTTTTTTTTAAACGACTCCCGCTTCTTAGTAATTGAATCCTTGTGTCGCGGGCTGTTTCACAAACATACAATTCACATGTATAAAGACATCCAGACTCGGAACAACGTTCGTGGAGCACACAAATGCTGTCCTACGCGGGGATCAAACCCGCGACACGTCGCGTAAAGCGGCGGGTTTACCGTGACCTCAACCTGCGGCTGCCTGTGCAGTCAAAATATTAAATATTGAGATTAGTTTTGTAGTTTAGTTACAAATTCATTACATGCAAATTGAGACTAGTGTACTAATAATGCTACAAATTCAAAATACTTATTCCCTGATTTCGTTGATGTGTTCATTTCTGTATCATAACATAATAAATAATATAGTTTCTTGACGTCCCACTGCTGAGCAAAAGCCTTTTTCCATAGAAAAAGGTGACGACAGATTTACATACAAAAAATAACACCCTGCTAATATTCTAAACGTGAAAGTTTCTAGGTATGAACGGCTGTTTTTTACCTACTCTTTCAGCTAAAAACCGGATTGGGCAAAAAAATCGTACACACATAGTTTATAACGTAGAAAGTTTTAGTGCTGATTTTTATTCCCGTGGGATGATTTGAATTGTAGCGGGTAGAGCCCCTGGCAACAGCAAGTAATTAATAAAAGACAATTAAGTAAATCAAAATCCAATCAATTATCCATCACGTTCGATTGTTTCATTATAAAAACCGGTCGAAAATCTAACATCGATTAGTAGTATTGATAACGTGAACCAGCTTTTTACTTATATGATAGTAAAGAAAGTTGAAATGAAGAAATCCTTGAGGCCCAAAGGTGCTGACATTTCGAACAATCAAAGCAGCAATTATGAATCTCGTAAATGCTTGTCCAAGTTGTCCAATACGGACATCGGACCCGCAGCACATCCATATTCTTCATGCAACCTTCTTGCACGGGTTTCGTCCCTGAGCTGAGCCTGGAGATCCTTCTGCAGCCTTTGTACTGTCAGTACTGTGATCTTGTTTGACTGTAATTTGTTATTAGAAGACATCGCTCTCTGCTCTGCGTTATTTCGCGATACCTCTGGGGCCCCAATTCCGCTATTTACAACTGCCGATGAGTTAATCGAATTTGCCTCGAGTTCGGAACGTTTCATCGTTTCATCTCATCAAACACGTTGATATAAAATGTCCTAAAATACTGAGGTCCAAAAAACAAAATTAAACAACAATTTTACCATGAATCTTTTATTGATTGTGTTTTATAAATGTATATTTTTCACGTCTTTGTCTTTTTACATTTACTTCCATAAGGATGACTGCAGTCTTTGGCACCGCATGTCAATTTTCCACTGGAGCCACCACTAGTCTTGTACGGTTCTCCACCCAGGTTGTTCCCACTGAAAATAAGTTTTTATTCTCAGGTACATAAGAACTAAACTAGTTTCCTAACACTCCGTCCACGTGCCTATAACCTTGACTCCCTAACATTAAAAGTTGAACCAGTTATTATTAGCTCAATAACACAGGTATACATTTTCTAACCGTGTTTGGAAGGGCACAAACTCCGAGCAAATTTTCTAATAATAAATATACCTTGTCCATCTATTACATCTTTAGACGACGAAGTCGACCACTGACAAATCTTAGAAAATATGAAATACCTACTTAATAAGTTACATTAAGTCGTTTCTCCACAACTTTGATAGCCTACAATGCATCAAACCCAATTATATTAGTGTTACTAACTCTACGAGTGTATCCATACTGCATGTTTTGTTTTGCCACCACTTTAACAATAGCCACTTTTTGGCAAGTGTCATCTAAAAATTCTAACGGTTGAATAGTTGTCTTCCGTGACCAGCTCAAGCAAAGCAACACTTTTCGTAAGGCATTAGAAAGAGCTTATGGCGCTGAACAAACTTTCCCAATATAAGGATGCAGAAAATACCTTGGCGTCTTATTACATGCCCAGCAGACGAATAAATCTCATGAACTTTTAATGAAGTTAAGTTCAACTAAATTTACCCGTAAATTTAATAAATATAAATTAATAGAAACATACTTTGGTCCATAGTTGCAGACTACATAAAAGTTGTTCCATTCGCCTTTCTTTGTTTGCAATATCGCGCAGCCGATGTAGACGCTGTTAGACCATGCCATCTAAAAGAGAGCAAAAAGTGTAAAACTTAACACATTCCTACTGGCTTATTGTGACGCAAAACAAAGACACTTCCGTATCGTATTTAATCATAATTAAATAGGTACCGACAGAATTCTGTAATCTACAAACCTGAGTGTAATGGCCAATCTTATGACTTTTCGACTTATCGAAGTGACTTTTCCGAAGTGGACCATGGGTAAAGTTAATATGCTCGCTAAACCAAGACTCTAATGCCATGTCCGGATTGAGATTGTATTTACTATCAGTTGTAGAGTACCAATACAAATTTTCCCCCGTAAAAAATCTGCCCGATGCTGAAAAACACATAGAAAGATATAAGAATGTACTTGATAATAGATCATCGTCTGCAATGTTTAGCTTATATTTGTTTTAAATTTTATCCAAGTAGAACATATCTCTATTTAAACAAATATAGGTACTAAAATGTTTTCATCCACTACTATAGGCCGCCTAACATAAGAGAAACACCTTATATATGCTACTAGCTGACCTAGCAAACGTTGTTTTGCCGAATATTTTTTTTCTAGTTGTATGTATTTTTAATGTCACATAATAAAAAAAAAAACAAACAATTTCGTCCAAAAAATAAAATATTTTTTTTTAGTGTGACCAACCCTTAGCACTTAAGGGTAAGAAAAATAGATGTTGTTTTATTCTCAGACCTACCCAATATGTTTACAAAATTTCATAAAAATCGGTCGAACCGTTTCGGAGGAGTACGGTTACTAACATCGTGACACGGGAATTTTATATATTAGAAGAGAAGATATAAGATATATTTAGTATCTCTTTAATGTATTTAGCTTGTGCTAACTTTCAGACGTTAATTAAATACAGACTGCTATGACGTATAAAAACTTACGAATACTCTCATCCGGTTTATGGCTATCAATATTTTTTTTCGCCCAGTTAGTCGCTTTTTCACGTAGTTCCCGATCCGAAACTTTGAAGCAGTGATACGCAAAATAACTTTTAGAAAAGCATAATCAAGTTCTGACGGAACAGCAATCGTGACTGTTATGCCACTTAGTGCAATCTGATATTTTATTTATTTATTGTCAGGTAGATTCTCAAAAACTATCTTTTATTTTATTTTAAGAACAAGCAAGGTGAAGTCTAAAGAGAAATAAATTTATATAGATTAACAACCTTCCCATTTCTTTCATAAATGTTTTTGTTTAAATCTACCTGGCTTACTAATAAGTTAGTAATGAGTATTTTGTTAGTAGTATTAATCATAGGTTTTTTTCTTTCTCGCGAATGTGGATTTGGGTCATTTCGAAATCAAACATCCAAAATTATGATCTCTGCCTCCTGAGGTGCATAACCTCATAACTGATCGATTGAACGGAAAACACCACTCGTTATTGTTTCCAGGGACCCTATTTCCAAATTCTTGAACAATTTAAAATTCCCCTCTCGACGTACGGAGGTAGGTACCAACATCATGGAAGAAGCGTAAAGAACATTCAAACTAAGAATTTAAACAAAACTAAATATTTGACATTTGGATGTAATTACATAAATGAGTACAAGTACAGTATAATAATTGACACTGAATTATTAGCATACCACACTTTTCATATCCCGGGCGGCTGGCTGACCTGGTACCTTTTTGTTTTTTTTTTAGGCGGGGGAATCCTCATGTTAATCCTCATGCGCAAGTTGCGCCCGAGCGCAGCACGTCGCCGCCCCATACGACGTCGGCGTATGGCGGGCGCGCTGGGATCTACCTCCCGAGCGCCCTCCGCCGCCTCCTTCGCTGACATGACTGTCTCTGCGAAGGAGGCCAATGCATTCCACGCTGCGCGACTGCTGATCGATGCAGCCACAACAGCCGGCAGCGCGGAAAAATCGATGGAACCAAGCGCCGTCAGGAGTTCGGAGCTAGCTTCGGCAAAAGCCGGACATACGGCCAGAGTGCGCAATGCGGTGTCGTCTTCGTCACCGCACTCATGGCACGCAGTCGACTCCTCCCTCCTGACGACGCGACACAAGAAGTGGCCAAATGACCCATGGCCAGTAAAAATCTGCGTGAGGCGGTAGGTCAAGACACCGTACCGCCTCTCCGCCCACGGTTGTAAGTATATTATTCTCACATTATATTATATTATATTGTATAAATAACACTATTTTCTAGCACGTTTTAAGCATGGTTCGGTACGTTTCATCTCAACACAAATCTTTACGTGACATGACTGAACTGACAAAAACTGAATTAAGATTTGTATCGTACAAGAAGAAGGCGAGATATCTACTAACCCTAGCGTCATTTTTAAAGGAAGAGTGAAGTTGGATAGGCATTAGCAAATATCATCTCATCTCATTTCATCATCATGAAACGCTTATGTCCAAAAGACAAAACAATAATTTAAGAATAAAATCTTTATTAAATTATATTGTATCGGTCGTTTTCACATTTAGGTCCATAAGGCTGGCTGCAGTCTTTGGTACCGCAGTACAATTTTCCATTGGAGTCAGCACTAGTCTCGTACGGTGTTTCATTGACGTAGTTACCACTGAAAATAAGATTTTACTTTCAGTTACTTAAATACTAAAGAATGCTATAATCCGAACCACTTCTTTACAACTCTGGTAACCTCTATCCACTGCACTTTGATCTCTTCGAACGAGTCAAGACAGCATGATTTTGAGGCCTTAAATACTTATATAACACTAGTTGCCTGTGAGTTCGTCCCTGGGTTGTCCTTGAATGGATGGTCACGGTGAAGCTGAATTAAAAGTACTAATTATTCAGACAGAAACTCACCCTGGACCATAGTTGCAGACCACATAAAAATTGTTCCATCTGTTCTTTCTTGTTTGCGATATAGCGCAGCCGATGTAGATGCTGTCAGACCATGCCATCTGAAAGTCAGCATTAAATGTTAAGCTTAAACACAAAATGCAAAGATGCTAAATATTCCCATAAGTATTCCTAATGTGCTAACTGTACTTCTGGGAATTAGCGAAGCAGCTTTTCAGAATTATCGTTTATTAATTAATTAATAACGTTAATTAGCCTGTTCAAGTTCTGGCGATGTGCATATCTGACAAGATTGTCGAAACACCTTCTCTTGGGACGACCTCAACACTATAAATCACGATGCCGATGTTATTGTCCGAATGCCATTCATATCATCCCATATATTGAACCGATCAATGACCCAATTCACGACCAACAGCACCAAACGTAGGGTCATTGATACATATGTAAACTTGGACTTGATTGTTTCGTTTAGGAACCGGCAAGAAAAATAAGCATAAAGAAGAATTCAAAGCGCATTAAAGGGATTCTGGCCCCAAGAAGAACATTTAAAAAGCAGCCTACCACAAAATTAATTATAGAAAAAATAAAATTATAGAAATGACTTAATTAAGGCACCAACAAAATCTGCAAACCTGAGTGTAATGGCCAATCTGATAGTTTTTGGAATTATCGAAGTCACTTTCCTGAAGTGGGCCATATGTGAAGTTAGCATGTTCACCAAACCAAGACTCTAATGCCATGTCCGGATTCAGATTGTATTTACTATCAGTTGTATAGTACCAATACAAATTTTCCCCAGTGGTAAATCTGCCGGATGCTGAAACACACATAAATGTAAAAATACTTGACATCAGAAATTCATCTTCAATAAAACTTTCAGTTTAAATATTTTGAGGAAGGAGCAACTTAGCCTATTACATAAAGGCTCTGCTAAAGACTAATTGGGATGTAAAATTTTGCTAAGTCATTTCTTAATTATGTAGCTTGCACGTAATTTCAGAAAGTATATAAATATAAACACTGCTGAAACTTACGAATATGTTTATCCGGGTTGTGGAAATTCTTATTGCTTAGCGCCCATTTAGCCGCCTTTACATGTAGTTCCTCATCCCAAAGCTACAAAAAGAATAACATAATATATCTCTACTTAAATATATAATTCCAATAACATACATAAAAACATACTATGCCTAAGTATTTAGAGAGTCAATGAAATTTTCATATTTCCGGCGGTCAGAGGTAAGCATAGTAAGCCTAACGAAAATATCTTGTAACATGCACTGAAGCACAGGCTTCAATTTTGAGCATAACGAGTTCTATAATAGTCCGAGTCTATAGAAGACTTAGGTCCAAAAATATCACTATGTAATAGAAACAAATAGGTACAAGTGCCACAGCATTGATTAAATTATTAACATACCACTATATTCATTTTACTAGCCGCAGGTTGTCCCGGTACCCTGCCTTGGGCTAGCAGCAGCCTCCTCGAATTGTGACCATCGACAAAGGCCCGAATTTGAGCACATGACAACGGTATCACTGAAACCAATCCAACACACTTTATTATAAAAAAACCAAGCAACGTGTCGTTATAAAAACTGTTCAAAAATCAAATGAAAATAAACAGTATAATAACGTGAACTAACATTGGCATTGCGCAATAGTCAAGAAAGTCAAAAGAAAGATCACTTTGAGCTCCATGGCTTGAATAAAAGTACTTCTAGTGACAGTGAAGTGACTAATATGCCGATGTGCTGGTAAATGTCTTTTATACTACTAGAAAACGATTACACACTTGTGGTTTAATTGGTTCCGTCCGATTCCTTAATGATAATTATTTTCTTAATGACGAGATAAGTTTTCTTTTTGCCACTTTTCTTATAGAATAAAAGAGTATTAACTATTTAATTCAACTAGGTCCTTGGTCCTGGTCTTGTTCCGGCCTGTGGTTTACGTAGATATATACCATAATTTATAGCCGCTCGTTCTATCAATCATAGAAGCTGCAATCATTCTGAAAATCCCTACAAACGGCACAAATATAGTAAGTTACTTACCTATTTGGTAGTTACTTGTTTGGGGTTAAAAGTTTTGGACCACGGCACCCAAAAGTAATAATTCTCAATAAAAGTATCCTAAAGCGTTTTATTAATATTTTGCGCGACCCTAAGGCTGCCTTTTACCTTGCACTGAGGAATATGCATTGCTATCCATAGCGGCAATGCAATAGCAATGCCGACGAATATTTCTAAGGCAATTTGTTGTTTTATGTAAGTAAATAGGTATTCTTTTTCAAGTATTTTTTTTTAAACGACTCCCGCTTCTTAGTAATTGAATCCTTGTGTCGCGGGCTGTTTCACAAACATACAATTCACATGTATAAAGACATCCAGACTCGGAACAACGTTCGTGGAGCACACAAATGCTGTCCTACGCGGGGATCAAACCCGCGACACGTCGCGTAAAGCGGCGGGTTTACCGTGACCTCAACCTGCGGCTGCCTGTGCAGTCAAAATATTAAATATTGAGATTAGTTTTGTAGTTTAGTTACAAATTCATTACATGCAAATTGAGACTAGTGTACTAATAATGCTACAAATTCAAAATACTTATTCCCTGATTTCGTTGATGTGTTCATTTCTGTATCATAACATAATAAATAATATAGTTTCTTGACGTCCCACTGCTGAGCAAAAGCCTTTTTCCATAGAAAAAGGTGACGACAGATTTACATACAAAAAATAACACCCTGCTAATATTCTAAACGTGAAAGTTTCTAGGTATGAACGGCTGTTTTTTACCTACTCTTTCAGCTAAAAACCGGATTGGGCAAAAAAATCGTACACACATAGTTTATAACGTAGAAAGTTTTAGTGCTGATTTTTATTCCCGTGGGATGATTTGAATTGTAGCGGGTAGAGCCCCTGGCAACAGCAAGTAATTAATAAAAGACAATTAAGTAAATCAAAATCCAATCAATTATCCATCACGTTCGATTGTTTCATTATAAAAACCGGTCGAAAATCTAACATCGATTAGTAGTATTGATAACGTGAACCAGCTTTTTACTTATATGATAGTAAAGAAAGTTGAAATGAAGAAATCCTTGAGGCCCAAAGGTGCTGACATTTCGAACAATCAAAGCAGCAATTATGAATCTCGTAAATGCTTGTCCAAGTTGTCCAATACGGACATCGGACCCGCAGCACATCCATATTCTTCATGCAACCTTCTTGCACGGGTTTCGTCCCTGAGCTGAGCCTGGAGATCCTTCTGCAGCCTTTGTACTGTCAGTACTGTGATCTTGTTTGACTGTAATTTGTTATTAGAAGACATCGCTCTCTGCTCTGCGTTATTTCGCGATACCTCTGGGGCCCCAATTCCGCTATTTACAACTGCCGATGAGTTAATCGAATTTGCCTCGAGTTCGGAACGTTTCATCGTTTCATCTCATCAAACACGTTGATATAAAATGTCCTAAAATACTGAGGTCCAAAAAACAAAATTAAACAACAATTTTACCATGAATCTTTTATTGATTGTGTTTTATAAATGTATATTTTTCACGTCTTTGTCTTTTTACATTTACTTCCATAAGGATGACTGCAGTCTTTGGCACCGCATGTCAATTTTCCACTGGAGCCACCACTAGTCTTGTACGGTTCTCCACCCAGGTTGTTCCCACTGAAAATAAGTTTTTATTCTCAGGTACATAAGTCGACCACTGACAAATCTTAGAAAATATGAAATACCTACTTAATAAGTTACATTAAGTCGTTTCTCCACAACTTTGATAGCCTACAATGCATCAAACCCAATTATATTAGTGTTACTAACTCTACGAGTGTATCCATACTGCATGTTTTGTTTTGCCACCACTTTAACAATAGCCACTTTTTGGCAAGTGTCATCTAAAAATTCTAACGGTTGAATAGTTGTCTTCCGTGACCAGCTCAAGCAAAGCAACACTTTTCGTAAGGCATTAGAAAGAGCTTATGGCGCTGAACAAACTTTCCCAATATAAGGATGCAGAAAATACCTTGGCGTCTTATTACATGCCCAGCAGACGAATAAATCTCATGAACTTTTAATGAAGTTAAGTTCAACTAAATTTACCCGTAAATTTAATAAATATAAATTAATAGAAACATACTTTGGTCCATAGTTGCAGACTACATAAAAGTTGTTCCATTCGCCTTTCTTTGTTTGCAATATCGCGCAGCCGATGTAGACGCTGTTAGACCATGCCATCTAAAAGAGAGCAAAAAGTGTAAAACTTAACACATTCCTACTGGCTTATTGTGACGCAAAACAAAGACACTTCCGTATCGTATTTAATCATAATTAAATAGGTACCGACAGAATTCTGTAATCTACAAACCTGAGTGTAATGGCCAATCTTATGACTTTTCGACTTATCGAAGTGACTTTTCCGAAGTGGACCATGGGTAAAGTTAATATGCTCGCTAAACCAAGACTCTAATGCCATGTCCGGATTGAGATTGTATTTACTATCAGTTGTAGAGTACCAATACAAATTTTCCCCCGTAAAAAATCTGCCCGATGCTGAAAAACACATAGAAAGATATAAGAATGTACTTGATAATAGATCATCGTCTGCAATGTTTAGCTTATATTTGTTTTAAATTTTATCCAAGTAGAACATATCTCTATTTAAACAAATATAGGTACTAAAATGTTTTCATCCACTACTATAGGCCGCCTAACATAAGAGAAACACCTTATATATGCTACTAGCTGACCTAGCAAACGTTGTTTTGCCGAATATTTTTTTTCTAGTTGTATGTATTTTTAATGTCACATAATAAAAAAAAAAACAAACAATTTCGTCCAAAAAATAAAATATTTTTTTTTAGTGTGACCAACCCTTAGCACTTAAGGGTAAGAAAAATAGATGTTGTTTTATTCTCAGACCTACCCAATATGTTTACAAAATTTCATAAAAATCGGTCGAACCGTTTCGGAGGAGTACGGTTACTAACATCGTGACACGGGAATTTTATATATTAGAAGAGAAGATATAAGATATATTTAGTATCTCTTTAATGTATTTAGCTTGTGCTAACTTTCAGACGTTAATTAAATACAGACTGCTATGACGTATAAAAACTTACGAATACTCTCATCCGGTTTATGGCTATCAATATTTTTTTTCGCCCAGTTAGTCGCTTTTTCACGTAGTTCCCGATCCGAAACTTTGAAGCAGTGATACGCAAAATAACTTTTAGAAAAGCATAATCAAGTTCTGACGGAACAGCAATCGTGACTGTTATGCCACTTAGTGCAATCTGATATTTTATTTATTTATTGTCAGGTAGATTCTCAAAAACTATCTTTTATTTTATTTTAAGAACAAGCAAGGTGAAGTCTAAAGAGAAATAAATTTATATAGATTAACAACCTTCCCATTTCTTTCATAAATGTTTTTGTTTAAATCTACCTGGCTTACTAATAAGTTAGTAATGAGTATTTTGTTAGTAGTATTAATCATAGGTTTTTTTCTTTCTCGCGAATGTGGATTTGGGTCATTTCGAAATCAAACATCCAAAATTATGATCTCTGCCTCCTGAGGTGCATAACCTCATAACTGATCGATTGAACGGAAAACACCACTCGTTATTGTTTCCAGGGACCCTATTTCCAAATTCTTGAACAATTTAAAATTCCCCTCTCGACGTACGGAGGTAGGTACCAACATCATGGAAGAAGCGTAAAGAACATTCAAACTAAGAATTTAAACAAAACTAAATATTTGACATTTGGATGTAATTACATAAATGAGTACAAGTACAGTATAATAATTGACACTGAATTATTAGCATACCACACTTTTCATATCCCGGGCGGCTGGCTGACCTGGTACCTTTTTGTTTTTTTTTTAGGCGGGGGAATCCTCATGTTAATCCTCATGCGCAAGTTGCGC
The DNA here is from genome assembly GCF_003590095.1 of Trichoplusia ni. NCBI lineage: Eukaryota > Metazoa > Arthropoda > Insecta > Lepidoptera > Noctuidae > Trichoplusia > Trichoplusia ni. Next base: position 7,126,716 of record NC_039491.1, read on the forward strand.
CCGAGCGCAGCACGTCGCCGCCCCATACGACGTCGGCGTATGGCGGGCGCGCTGGGATCTACCTCCCGAGCGCCCTCCGCCGCCTCCTTCGCTGACATGACTGTCTCTGCGAAGGAGGCCAATGCATTCCACGCTGCGCGACTGCTGATCGATGCAGCCACAACAGCCGGCAGCGCGGAAAAATCGATGGAACCAAGCGCCGTCAGGAGTTCGGAGCTAGCTTCGGCAAAAGCCGGACATACGGCCAGAGTGCGCAATGCGGTGTCGTCTTCGTCACCGCACTCATGGCACGCAGTCGACTCCTCCCTCCTGACGACGCGACACAAGAAGTGGCCAAATGACCCATGGCCAGTAAAAATCTGCGTGAGGCGGTAGGTCAAGACACCGTACCGCCTCTCCGCCCACGGTTGTAAGTATATTATTCTCACATTATATTATATTATATTGTATAAATAACACTATTTTCTAGCACGTTTTAAGCATGGTTCGGTACGTTTCATCTCAACACAAATCTTTACGTGACATGACTGAACTGACAAAAACTGAATTAAGATTTGTATCGTACAAGAAGAAGGCGAGATATCTACTAACCCTAGCGTCATTTTTAAAGGAAGAGTGAAGTTGGATAGGCATTAGCAAATATAATTTTCATCATCATGAAACGCTTATGTCCAAAAGACAAAACAATAATTTAAGAATAAAATCTTTATTAAATTATATTGTATCGGTCGTTTTCACATTTAGGTCCATAAGGCTGGCTGCAGTCTTTGGTACCGCAGTACAATTTTCCATTGGAGTCAGCACTAGTCTCGTACGGTGTTTCATTGACGTAGTTACCACTGAAAATAAGATTTTACTTTCAGTTACTTAAATACTAAAGAATGCTATAATCCGAACCACTTCTTTACAACTCTGGTAACCTCTATCCACTGCACTTTGATCTCTTCGAACGAGTCAAGACAGCATGATTTTGAGGCCTTAAATACTTATATAACACTAGTTGCCTGTGAGTTCGTCCCTGGGTTGTCCTTGAATGGATGGTCACGGTGAAGCTGAATTAAAAGTACTAATTATTCAGACAGAAACTCACCCTGGACCATAGTTGCAGACCACATAAAAATTGTTCCATCTGTTCTTTCTTGTTTGCGATATAGCGCAGCCGATGTAGATGCTGTCAGACCATGCCATCTGAAAGTCAGCATTAAATGTTAAGCTTAAACACAAAATGCAAAGATGCTAAATATTCCCATAAGTATTCCTAATGTGCTAACTGTACTTCTGGGAATTAGCGAAGCAGCTTTTCAGAATTATCGTTTATTAATTAATTAATAACGTTAATTAGCCTGTTCAAGTTCTGGCGATGTGCATATCTGACAAGATTGTCGAAACACCTTCTCTTGGGACGACCTCAACACTATAAATCACGATGCCGATGTTATTGTCCGAATGCCATTCATATCATCCCATATATTGAACCGATCAATGACCCAATTCACGACCAACAGCACCAAACGTAGGGTCATTGATACATATGTAAACTTGGACTTGATTGTTTCGTTTAGGAACCGGCAAGAAAAATAAGCATAAAGAAGAATTCAAAGCGCATTAAAGGGATTCTGGCCCCAAGAAGAACATTTAAAAAGCAGCCTTCCACAAAATTAATTATAGAAAAAATAAAATTATAGAAATGACTTAATTAAGGCACCAACAAAATCTGCAAACCTGAGTGTAATGGCCAATCTGATAGTTTTTGGAATTATCGAAGTCACTTTCCTGAAGTGGGCCATATGTGAAGTTAGCATGTTCACCAAACCAAGACTCTAATGCCATGTCCGGATTCAGATTGTATTTACTATCAGTTGTATAGTACCAATACAAATTTTCCCCAGTGGTAAATCTGCCGGATGCTGAAACACACATAAATGTAAAAATACTTGACATCAGAAATTCATCTTCAATAAAACTTTCAGTTTAAATATTTTGAGGAAGGAGCAACTTAGCCTATTACATAAAGGCTCTGCTAAAGACTAATTGGGATGTAAAATTTTGCTAAGTCATTTCTTAATTATGTAGCTTGCACGTAATTTCAGAAAGTATATAAATATAAACACTGCTGAAACTTACGAATATGTTTATCCGGGTTGTGGAAATTCTTATTGCTTAGCGCCCATTTAGCCGCCTTTACATGTAGTTCCTCATCCCAAAGCTACAAAAAGAATAACATAATATATCTCTACTTAAATATATAATTCCAATAACATACATAAAAACATACTATGCCTAAGTATTTAGAGAGTCAATGAAATTTTCATATTTCCGGCGGTCAGAGGTAAGCATAGTAAGCCTAACGAAAATATCTTGTAACATGCACTGAAGCACAGGCTTCAATTTTGAGCATAACGAGTTCTATAATAGTCCGAGTCTATAGAAGACTTAGGTCCAAAAATATCACTATGTAATAGAAACAAATAGGTACAAGTGCCACAGCATTGATTAAATTATTAACATACCACTATATTCATTTTACTAGCCGCAGGTTGTCCCGGTACCCTGCCTTGGGCTAGCAGCAGCCTCCTCGAATTGTGACCATCGACAAAGGCCCGAATTTGAGCACATGACAACGGTATCACTGAAACCAATCCAACACACTTTATTATAAAAAAACCAAGCAACGTGTCGTTATAAAAACTGTTCAAAAATCAAATGAAAATAAACAGTATAATAACGTGAACTAACATTGGCATTGCGCAATAGTCAAGAAAGTCAAAAGAAAGATCACTTTGAGCTCCATGGCTTGAATAAAAGTACTTCTAGTGACAGTGAAGTGACTAATATGCCGATGTGCTGGTAAATGTCTTTTATACTACTAGAAAACGATTACACACTTGTGGTTTAATTGGTTCCGTCCGATTCCTTAATGATAATTATTTTCTTAATGACGAGATAAGTTTTCTTTTTGCCACTTTTCTTATAGAATAAAAGAGTATTAACTATTTAATTCAACTAGGTCCTTGGTCCTGGTCTTGTTCCGGCCTGTGGTTTACGTAGATATATACCATAATTTATAGCCGCTCGTTCTATCAATCATAGAAGCTGCAATCATTCTGAAAATCCCTACAAACGGCACAAATATAGTAAGTTACTTACCTATTTGGTAGTTACTTGTTTGGGGTTAAAAGTTTTGGACCACGGCACCCAAAAGTAATAATTCTCAATAAAAGTATCCTAAAGCGTTTTATTAATATTTTGCGCGACCCTAAGGCTGCCTTTTACCTTGCACTGAGGAATATGCATTGCTATCCATAGCGGCAATGCAATAGCAATGCCGACGAATATTTCTAAGGCAATTTGTTGTTTTATGTAAGTAAATAGGTATTCTTTTTCAAGTATTTTTTTTTAAACGACTCCCGCTTCTTAGTAATTGAATCCTTGTGTCGCGGGCTGTTTCACAAACATACAATTCACATGTATAAAGACATCCAGACTCGGAACAACGTTCGTGGAGCACACAAATGCTGTCCTACGCGGGGATCAAACCCGCGACACGTCGCGTAAAGCGGCGGGTTTACCGTGACCTCAACCTGCGGCTACCTGTGCAGTCAAAAATATTAAATATTGAGATTAGTTTTGTAGTTTAGTTACAAATTCATTACATGCAAATTGAGACTAGTGTACTAATAATGCTACAAATTCAAAATACTTATTCCCTGATTTCGTTGATGTGTTCATTTCTGTATCATAACATAATAAATAATATAGTTTCTTGACGTCCCACTGCTGAGCAAAAGCCTTTTTCCATAGAAAAAGGTGACGACAGATTTACATACAAAAAATAACACCCTGCTAATATTCTAAACGTGAAAGTTTCTAGGTATGAACGGCTGTTTTTTACCTACTCTTTCAGCTAAAAACCGGATTGGGCAAAAAAATCGTACACACATAGTTTATAACGTAGAAAGTTTTAGTGCTGATTTTTATTCCCGTGGGATGATTTGAATTGTAGCGGGTAGAGCCCCTGGCAACAGCAAGTAATTAATAAAAGACAATTAAGTAAATCAAAATCCAATCAATTATCCATCACGTTCGATTGTTTCATTATAAAAACCGGTCGAAAATCTAACATCGATTAGTAGTATTGATAACGTGAACCAGCTTTTTACTTATATGATAGTAAAGAAAGTTGAAATGAAGAAATCCTTGAGGCCCAAAGGTGCTGACATTTCGAACAATCAAAGCAGCAATTATGAATCTCGTAAATGCTTGTCCAAGTTGTCCAATACGGACATCGGACCCGCAGCACATCCATATTCTTCATGCAACCTTCTTGCACGGGTTTCGTCCCTGAGCTGAGCCTGGAGATCCCTCTGCAGCCTCTGTACTGTCAGTACTGTGATCTTGTTTGACTGTAATTTGTTATTAGAAGACATCGCTCTCTGCTCTGCGTTATTTCGCGATACCTCTGGGGCCCCAATTCCGCTATTTACAACTGCCGATGAGTTAATCGAATTTGCCTCGAGTTCGGAACGTTTCATCGTTTCATCTCATCAAACACGTTGATATAAAATGTCCTAAAATACTGAGGTCCAAAAAACAAAATTAAACAACAATTTTACCATGAATCTTTTATTGATTGTGTTTTATAAATGTATATTTTTCACGTCTTTGTCTTTTTACATTTACTTCCATAAGGATCACTGCAGTCTTTGGCGCCGCATGTCAATTTTCCACTGGAGCCACCACTAGTCTTGTACGGTTCTTCCCCGAGGTTGTTTCCACTGAAAATAACTTTTTATTCTCAGGTACATAAGAACTGAACTAGTTTCCTAACACTTCGTCCACGTGCCTATAAAGTTTATTATATAAATAACGCTTTAGTTATAAAATCTCAAGTAAACCACTTCTTTTCGTAAGGCATTAGAAAGAGCTTATGGTGCTGAACAAACTTTCCAATATAAGGATGCAGAAAATAACTTGGCGTCTTGTTACATGCCCAGCAGACGAATAAATCTCATGAACTTTTAATGAAGTTAAGTTCAACTAAATTTACCCGTAAATTTAATAAATATAAATTAATAGAAACATACTTTGGTCCATAGTTGCAGACTACATAAAAGTTGTTCCATTCGCCTTTCTTTGTTTGCAATATCGCGCAGCCGATGTAGACGCTGTTAGACCATGCCATCTAAAAGAGAGCAAAAAGTGTAAAACTTAACACATTCCTACTGGCTTATTGTGACGCAAAACAAAAACACTTCCGTATCGTATTTAATCATAATTAAATAGGTACCGACAGAATTCTGTAATCTACAAACCTGAGTGTAATGGCCAATCTTATGACTTTTCGACTTATCGAAGTGACTTTTCCGAAGTGGACCATGGGTAAAGTTAACATGCTCGCTAAACCAAGACTCTAATGCCATGTCCGGATTGAGATTGTATTTACTATCAGTTGTAGAGTACCAATACAAATTTTCCCCCGTAAAAAATCTGCCCGATGCTGAAAAACACATAGAAAGATATAAGAATGTACTTGATAATAGATCATCGTCTTCAATGTTTAGCTTATATTTGTTTTAAATTTTATCCAAGTAGAACATATCTCTATTTAAAGAAATATAGATACTGAAATGTTTTCATCCACTACTAGGCGTAGGCCGCCTAACATAAGAGAAACACCTTATATATGCTATTAGTATCTCTGTAAATGTATTTAGCTTGTGCTAACTTTCAGACATTAATTAAATACAGACTGCTTTGACGCATAAAAACTTACGAATACTTTCATCCGGGTTATGGCTATCAATATTTTTTTTCGCCCAGTTAGCCGCTTTTTCACGTAGTTCCCGATCCCAAACCTTGAAGCAGTGATACGCAAAATAACTTTTAGAAAAGCATAATCAAGTTCTGAAGGAACAGCAATCGTGACTGTTATGCCACTTAGTGCAATCTGATATTTTATTTATTTATTGTCAGGTAGATTCTCAAAAACTAACTTTTATTTTATTGCAAGAACAAGCAAGATGAAATCGAAAAATAAATTGATATAGACTAACAACCTTCCCATTTCTTTCATAAATGTTTTTGTTTAAATCTACCTGGCTTACTAATAAGTTAGGAATGAGTATTTTGTTAGTAGTATTAATCATAGGTTTTTTTCTTTCTCGCGAATGTGGATTTGGGTCATTTCGAAATCAAACATCCAAAATTATGATCTCTGCCTCCTGAGGTGCATAACCTCATAACTGATCGATTGAACGGAAAACACCACTCGTTATTGTTTCCAGGGACCCTATTTCCAAATTCTTGAACAATTTAAAATTCCCCTCTCGACGTACGGAGGTAGGTACCAACATCATGGAAGAAGCGTAAAGAATATTCAAACTAAGAATTTAAACAAAACTAAATATTTGATATTTGGATGTAATTACATAAATGAGTACAAGTACACTTAAGTACAGTATAATAATTGACACTGAATTATTAGCATACCACACTTTTCATATCCCGGGCGGCTGGCTGACCTGGTACCTTCCCTTGGGCTAACAGCAGCCTTCTCGAGTTGTGACCATCAACAAAGGCACGAATTTGTTTACATGACGAAGATAGCACTGAAACCAAACGATCTTCAATTATCTTTTAGCAACGACTTTAATTAAAAACGAATCATACAATCTTACGTTTCGCGTAAAACTGTTCGAATTAGATTAGCGGTATTAAAAATGTGAACTAACATTTGCACTGAGCGGTGGTTAAGAAAGTCAAAATAAAAAACACTCTCATTTCCATTGTTTGAATAAATGTACCGAACTACCGTCTGTGCAGCGACTAATTTGGCTCAGAGATTAGCTTGGAAAATACTGGTACATCAGTTATATACTACTGCGAAACTGTGAATCAAACACTAGTAGTATAATTTGCATGGTTCCGTAGAATTTATAAATCATTTTCATTTTTCTAGTGTCGAGTGGGTTTTCGGTACTGCCACTTCTGTTAAAGATTAAGAAAAATAATGTAAACAGTCCTAACCCCTAACGTCGTCGCAAGACACCAGTCTCTGTTCCCTCACTGTCATAGCCCGATGGGAAGGCAATCCAACTCACAGAGTAGAGATCAAGCACATGGCCCCCATTTTTCGTACCTCCGATTCCTTCTTTTCCTGTAAAAAATACCTTTATTCAACTCGCAACCCAGCCAGTCATATACGTCCATTTTTGTCGGAATACTGACGTTTTTAGAAGCAATTATTAAATTTTAATATTTGGCTTCCATTAGCAGAATCCGCATTACGTCGGCGGCTCGCCGGTAGGGTTTGTATCCACCAAATGACTCCTCCCGCTTTGGGTTACGTGAAGGAAGTGTCAGACTTTTTCTCACTCATGCTCCTTTCGGACAATCCCGCTGACCCTGCAGGTTTTAACTTACCCATCATGCAACTTGATGCAACGTCTACTTACGCTCTTGGCCGCTTACCAGTCGTAGCTGATCCTCTGCCTCTGCCTTAGTAGTAAATGCATCAATGTGGTATTATTACTGATGACGATTAGGAGAAAAAGCGGAGTAATTGCAGGTTATTTAAAGCCCTGAAAAATAAATATAAAGTCGTGGTTTACTTTTGTCTATAAGTATACAACATTTGTTCTTTATTTGTATACTTTCTTCTATATTATATTTATAAAGAGGAAAAGTTTGCCAGTCGTACCAAATTGCCACAGAACTGATTTTTAAAATCAGCACACCAATATAAAGATGCGTTCTTTGGGAAGGGCATGGACTACAAACCATAACTCCGTTATCAATAGGAACTGAGCAGGAGCAGAATATTCTCTCTATCATTCAAAGATTACCTACTCACTACAATGATTTTAAAGAAAATATTGTATTTCTACGCTTCTTTTCGAAGGTGATTTTTTAAATGGTGGTGTTTTTGTTAATAACTATCGAGACAAATCTACATCATTTAATTTCAGTAAATATCTTATTAGATCACTGTTTTAACAAAACTCCGCAAAAAATTCTGCCTTATAATATAACCATATCTTCATAACCATGCAAACGAAGTCGCGGGTAACAGCTGGTTTTAAATATTTAATTTTTCTTCGAGGAACTTTATCGTTTTTTTTCTATAAATTTACTGATTTATAAACGCAATACTGAAAATTGTTATATTATTTTTAAATGGATTTAATATGATTTAATGAAAATATTTCGTTTTACTTTAAATCAATTTTATTTTATGGCAATTTAAATTATTATTATTTATTTATTTATTTTTATAAAGGTACATTGTATTCTTATGAGCTAACAGTGTCTCACTAAACAGTACTAACTATTTGACTGTGAGATCAATTAATAACAATAAAAACACTTAAGCAAATAAATAGGCTCTCACTAGATTAACCAAACATGCGCGCCGAAGCTTCCACACAGGTTACATTTTATTTGCTGTGCTTCATGTGTAATTGTTTATCCATCACTGTACCTTCATACTTATATTATTACTTAATCTGCGATTTTCATACCGCCCAGCTGATTTGTGAATCAAAACTATACAAGCTTACTAAAAAAAACCATTCCCGGCGGTGCAGCCGTTTAGGACAATTTTAGCGACTACACACACGTTTATTGTATTATTGTAAACAAGACGACAGCGTGTTGCTAGAGAGTTTGTTGCGCTGTGGCTTCATCCGCAGCAAAAGCACTTAAGAAAACCGCGAAGGGTTGGCGAATCGCGGTGCTGTCCATTGTAACATACAAAAAGTGCCAGTTCTAACTGGCATCAATTTGTCCAAGTTAGGGCTCTAGCCCTATTACTTTTGATTTTTACTCACTTGCTTAGAAGCAATCTCCCGGCGACCCAAATTACGGAGACGTTGGGATGTGCCGCTCAGCAGAGCAAGAAGGTCGATCAGAAAATATGATTTCTACTTCCGCCACTTCTGAGAACGCACGTCCTGTGTGTGAGTGTGGCTCTTTGGCTTCACGCAATACCTTCCAGTTGACCAAAGTGACCTAGACGGTTAACTTATAGGATAGTAAGTAAATAATATACAACCTCGTGACAACATTACTTCATTTCGCCTCGCTGCTGCGCTTCGACTAGGCGCTTCTGTTCTTAAGGGCTTTGACACTTTACAACAACATTTATATTATATTTAACGATACCATCCATCAAGCAGTATGTAGGTAGGTATATGCGTAAAGCCAGTAAACCAATGAATAACCTCTATGCTCGATTCCAAACATTTAACGGACGAACGGATAGAGTCATGCACTCTATCCGTTCTCAATGGAGTCTTTTTTGTACCGAAATACTCTCTGTATTTGAATAAAAACATGAACGTCAAAAGTTAAATATTATTCAAATGATGACTTCTTAAGTGACCCATTAATTAAATAAAATAAAACAATGTAAAAATTGAACGCCTTTGTGTACTTATAAATTAAACGTATTATATGTATTGGATAGACCAAACGTTGACTAATATTGGCGTACCTAAGTACTACCTAAGCAGAAAAATAGTTATTACTATGAGGTGGCTACTATCGACGCTGTCTATCGCCCTTGCACCGAATAAGCTTGGGTTTTGTCCGTTGATTCAAAATCAAATTTTTGTCCTCTTCCTATCCCCTTTGTTTTGCTTCTTCCTTCTAATATTTTTTAGGAATGACAAAAGTTGCGATAACAAGTTTTACTGGACATTAAATTGACCCGGTATGATTCAGCAGGAATAATAATGACATTTCCGTGATGACTTCAACACTCGTTAAAGGTACGACCGGAGAATATGTCGGACTCTCACCGACTAAGATCGAATAACTTCTCGAAATCATTTAACTGCCCGAGCCAGAGCTACGTTCGCGCATGCTCCGCGCGACTCTGGCTGGAGCAGATTTAACATGAAAGGTTAGGTACCTACTGAAGAAAGGAGAATGTGGCAAATGTTTTTTGGACTGAAATCGAGGGTGTCAAACCAACCAAACTATGTTTTTTCGCTACAGAAGGTACCTATCCAACTTACGCGGATGGATACAATGTAGTTATATTTTATATATTTCTGTACAAAATTACACAATGTAGTTTTGTAAAGAAATATATTTGAATAAGTAAGCTGATATTATGATATACCTATATCCCTGAGTGTAAAGAACTTGTCTTAACTACTGTTCTCTCCCAAGACAAAAAAAATATCCAAAGCAATAGTCTAATTTAAACGATTTTGGGTATATTTTTTATAACAACTGCGTGATCAGAGTCAGACGCAGATCGGTGTCGGACCGAATATTGTGACCAAGAAATAAAATAAGTAGGTCGCACAAAAATAATAGGTTATTCTATTTTACTTAGTGTATATTCACTAGGTGTTCTATTGTTCAATAAGTGTTCTATACATCTTACTTTTAAAAAGAAAAGGTTTAAAAAAGTATATGATTTGACGCGAAATTAAAAAATAATATTAGGTAATAAAGGCAAAAAATGCATGCATTTTTGGCCGCCGTGGTTATGTAATATTTATGTTTATTTCAATAGCCTTTGATAAAGATTTCTTTGGCAAACACGCGTATTATTAGGAATCGCGTGTATCTACGAATAGAAAGAAAAAACTAGTTTAATAGAACTATTTTATACGGATAAAATCATATTTTAAAATCACAGGTAGCACTATTAGCTGAAAAATATTAAGATGCAGTTTTATTAGAGCTACTGAGCAACCCTGCTAATGAAACTCCATGCTTTCTACAGTTGACAGTTACCTACGCACGGTAAATACGAAAACAATTACGAAGACGGCGAATGACTGATGGCGTCTAAAGACGGACAGCACAACTTGTAATGTCTTGAACGTGTTGTTCACTCTAATAAAAGGTACCTTTGTTTGCAATAATTTCAAAACATGTTGTTGCTTATTTTTTGTTATCATGTCACTGTCACAGGTTTACTGCACAAGTTAAACCCATTGTTATCGAATTCTATACTGCATTTCAAACATGTCATGGTACCTATTCATTATCCTATTAAAATCAAAGCAAATAAAACCAGTTAATTGATTTTACATTTTATTTCATTTATTTTCCACTAACAAGTATACTTATTTTTCTCAGGTCATAATTGGAATATTTGTTCCACAGCGTCAAGAAATTTCTTCATTGTTGCAACACGAATATTTTTGCGAATGATTTTGTGTTACATCTATTCTTAACTCTAAGTTTCACGTGACAATATACAATTATGAACATTTTAACTTATAAACGGTAATTTATCACGTGATGATTCAATCTGCAACAAATAAATAAGTGTTCCGTTTTAATCATGTTTTACGGAACTAAGACGCGCCCCCTATCTATGTTCGTCAATAATTAATCGTTATAACATTTTAATGTTTAATTTACCGAGGAGTTTTATAAAGAAAATTTTAAGCTTTTGTTTCAAATAATTTATACATAGCGAAATAATAGACATAATATGAGGAAGACTATTATATAAAGGTATCGGATATTGATGCGATTTTATCAGTATTCATACAGACTTCACATAAAATAATGATAACACATTTATTTCTATTCGCCTTTATAATATGTTCTAATACATGCTCAATTTTGTAATGAAGGCATTTTTAAAAAGTAATGTTGGAAACGAAAACGATTTCGGGTCTGAAAGTATGGCAACACATAACGACTAACTATAGCCGTCCTTTTCTCGCGCAACATATCAACAAAGATAGCCGTGTATGTAATTTAGATTTAGTTTACTTATAAGAGTTTCTGAGCTATCGTGACAATACAATTAAATTAACTTAACAGTATTTATCGCCCGTGGGTCACATTGAAATATAGATCACATTGCATTGAACGCAAAAGAAAAAGGTACACTTATAACATTCGAAAGAAATCCTACCTATTGTAATTATTTTTTTTCTGTTGGTTTCATTGCCTCAAATTGGCCAGAAAAACAATTCACAATAATTGTTTGCTATAAAATTAAAAACGTTACATACAGGGTTCGGTCCCTGTATCTCATATTAAGTAAAAAGCTTTCGCTCATAATAGCGACGGAAAAAAAATTGTTCTACTTAACTACCTTATAATAACATTGGTGCATATGTCCTGCATTTTTTTATTCTGCCAACAGCTATTCTGCCACAAAATTGTATATCATTTTTTTTTGTTTGCAGTTCACAAGCACCCAAATAGCACTGATTCGAACCTGCTATTTGTTAATTCTAAATGATTTAAATACACTGCAATGATCTTGATCAATATTCTGTACATACCTGTATCGCATTCAATATTATTTAATTCTATTTACTTCTATTACAATTTCACACACATTCAGAGAATTCTAATCAAACAGCATACACAAATCAAAATTATTGTTAACACTGATATGATAGATTATAGTCAGTCCGACTATTGATCACAATAAGATACGTACACATTGTCAAATGTTGGTGAGACAGATTTCACACGAATTGTTCAATACACATTGAATACATTAGGCAATTAGTACGCACTTTATGAAGAAAGAGGTGGATGTTACAATTCAATACAATTTGTCAAATTCCTCGATTGTCGCTAAGATACCTAAATAATGTAAAATTAATACTTTAATTCAGAATTATATCAACCTCAATCCCAATGTCGGACTGTCATTCGTCGCTAAAATAACATACAAGAGACACAAACAGTTCTGTATTATCATACTTTACACACTATTAAACTTTCACATACATAAAATGTATACCAACATTTATTTGATGTATTCGTGAATACAAACTGATCTACCTATTAGGTATACACACATCTGTTACAAAACTGTACAACTTGATGAAAATAAATAACACAAGATTGTGATAGTACAAAAATAAAAAAAAATGCGATATGATACATTTTGTAAACCTTTAGAAATCTATACAGTTACACCTAAAATTAGGTTGTGCTAATGTATTCATTGTGGCTACAAACAAAATGTTACGATTGGCGCCTAATGAGGAAGTGAGCTAGAATGCAGAAAGTTAAGAATGAAAAATATACAAAAAATAATCTGTCATTACACTGTCGTCACTTCTTTGATAACTCACAGATTATTCACAGACTTTAATACCTTTGAGACCCGCATCAGTTTTAAAACGTAACATTAGTCAACTACAGGATAAATTAACACGAATGTACTTTAGGGTAAAATGGTTGTTTCGTAACATTCAATAAATTAAAAAGTAGGATGTCATCGAATTGAAATCTACTTACGCTTATAATATAAAAAATCTACAAATAAAACCATTTGTAGAGTAAAAAAATAAGAGGAAAGTTTTCCCATTGTTTTGTTGTGTTAATATTACTAGAAATGAATGATTCGTGTTTGTAATTATTCTAGTTGGTGCTCGGGCTGTCGGTACCACTGCCGCTATTCTCTGTGTTAGCTAAGACCATTTTAGTATTCTTATTGTTCTTCTTGGCAGACTTGCTGAGCGTGGCGACTTCCTTCAAAAGATTCTGTATTTTTGTATTCATTAGATTGAACTTTGTCTCATTGAGCCGCTCTTTATTTTTCATTTCATTTCGTAGGTCCTGTGTATTGTTCAGATGCTGGGCTTTAAGCTCCGTGATCTAGAAATACACAAAAACAATTTAAGTGTTCAAATGCATTCAAGAAATTGAATTAATTTTGGTAAGGTATAAGAAGCTTACCAATTTATCTTTGGAAAGTAATTCATTATCTTTCTGTTGCACTTTCTTCTGCAAGCTCGCGATAGTCTCCTTAAGCTGAGTCATAGCTACAACATGGTCAGAGCTGTTCGGATCCAATTCACCTACAAAGTAGAAGGATGCTACAATCAAATCATAAAAAGAAAAAAAGCGTTAGTAAATGTCTGCAAATGCAATTTATATAAGATGTTCCGTAGTTGCTTGATTGCTTAATTGGGATTAAAAAAACATGTCACAACAAATTGGAATTATATACAATCGCAATAGCTCGAAATATCTTATGGTAATGTTCCGTTAAAAAATTGAATGCTTAAAACTACATGTTATTATTCATTTTGCTACAACGTGTCAGTAGTTTAATTACACTACAAATTCCTAGTATGAGGCTACATAAAAATAAACCATTAATTTTATTACCAGCACTGTATTTTTTCTATGAAATAGATAAAATACTAATGAAGAGACAATGTTTTAAGTCAAGGCTAGAGTATTGTTATTTGGTGGCTATGTGTAGTATGTACAATATATAATTACGGTGTAAGTTTACAAAATATGCTTACCTTGCAAAGGGTTCATTTTAAGTTTCTTCTCCATTGGCTGTGAGTCATTCATAGAGGAATCATTCGAGTTTATAGATTTCATCATGTCGGACTTGCGTTTCTCCTTGTGACTTCTGGACCTATTAAGAACATAAAACATTAAAACCTTTTTGGAAAGGAAATTTCGATGATGTAGTTCAATAATACCTTATCAGTTGTTGACTTTAAATATCAAAAAACTTAATTTGACGTCACAATTTGTCTGCTCTGTCTATCTTTAGGAGAACATTTTAAAACTTCAGTTTATCTAAAGACAATTGATTACATTTTCACTCTATCTCTATTCATCTACCCTCATACATAAAGGCGCTCGATAAGAGATTACATTTGTACAGTAATTTGCATAAACTTTACACGTAACTATGGTTAACATTGAATGCAACCTCTAATATTACTAACTTGTGAGCCCTGTGCTTATGTTTGTCGACTGAAGACATGTGTTGTTTGGTTCTAGCCAGTGCCCTCTTGAGGGACTGGGTGCACAGCCAGCACAGGAGCTTGCCATCAACCTGCAACAGTTCCAAATTTACAATTGCCAAGTATCATTCTATTAAATAATTTTCTTTCATCAATATTTTACTTAGTTGAGATTTAAAAAAAAAATATTTGATGAGGTTGAAATTTAAATGTGTAAAATATATTAATAGTACATTAATTAGTACTTCCAGAATAGAATAAGGCGTACCAAAGACATCAAAGATGATAAGTAATAAAATATTGATATAATTATGTTAAAAATGGTAATAATGTACATTTTATGACATGCAGGCCTTTTAAAACTATAAATTCCAGAAGCATTGTTGTAGATATTAATATGTTTAATAAGTAACATAGTACACAGATACATAAATCACATACATATAATATTTCGTATATTTATTGCCGTAAACAATGTTGTTTAACATTGTGGTAGCTTTGGCATTCTTTTTTTCATGTTGAAAAAATTATTAACATGTGCATTGTGCATAAAGAGATAAGTGAATGTTTTTCATCTATGCATATTACAAATAGTAAAAAAATCATATGCCTCTGGTTTGACAAATGGTCTTCTGAATAACCAACTTGTAGGTTATGCAATTCTGTAAATACTCTTCAAGTGAGATTTTGTTCACTTCAATTGTATATAATAATCCAGCAGGCAGTTGAGGCCTTGACTAGGATATCTTTTTAGCCTTAAGTATAAAGTATCAAAAAACTGTAGTTGTGGATACTTAGTAATTGAATCCTTTTTAATTATTTAGCCATGCATTGTAGTTTTTGTGAAGGTGGGGGGCCTGTGAAAGCTTTAAGCCTCCTTACATCTTTTGTAACATTATGGAATGCAAATAAATATATGAATATGAAAGTTAAGTGACCCTAGTAAAGTAGTTTGAATGAAGTTAATTAGGCCATATTAATTTATATGTATGCCAGTTCCAAGATGGCTGGGGAAATCTAAGCAGCATGTAGTATATTAAAAGAAATATAAAATTAAATGAATATTGTTACAGTTTCTATCTTATATACAGGTTAGTGAGTTGCCATGAAAGTCATTGATGAGTCTTTAATCTTGATTAAAATAATTTATCTACAAGAATTTGAAAAACATGAATGAGTCATGATAATTAATTATCTAAGTTTTGAATACCAACAATATTGTATCTGCATTGTGTATCTACTAATTGTTGTGTATGGATTTCAAATACTATTAGATTTATTTACAAGTTATATGGTTTCTTACAGCAGCCTAAGTTAGTTATACAAAGATTTGTAACATACCTTCTTACTGTCATCATGGCGGTCAAAAGCACAGCGCTGCTTGCACTGCTCACATGTAACTGCAGGCCCATACTTACGCTCAGAGTTAGCACAACGCTGGCATTTGTTACCTAATTTTAATGAAATGTCAATATATGTGCACCATTTTCAAATTTACTGTATAGTTCACATTCAAAATTATTTAAAGATTTGACACACATGAAACTTTGTTGTGTCAAATATAGACAATAGCAATTTATATATAATGCAATAAAGAGAGGGGTGCTGCTTTTCGAAATTATTGTCTAACCAGATTACAATTGAAAGGTAACTTACCAATGAATGCTGCAATTATGTTGCAGTACTCACAAGCCGTTGGCTTCCCATAAGCTTTTACATTAGCTTCACATTTCTTACAGATTGAAGAGGTGTTAGATTTGCTAAAAATTAATTAAAACCTTAGTGGTTGTTAATAAGCCACAAATATTTATATGGTGGCAAAATATCTTAACAAATAGACATTGAAGGCAATGATTTTAAGTTAACAAAACTTAATCGTAGATATGCCGAACAATTGAAATAAACAGAAATTTGATTGTCTACAATCAGCTGATTATGTTTTCTCAAAAACAAGACGAATATAACAATAACATGATTCTCCAAGTACCTTGGCAGCTGACACTGACCTTGTTTGTTGAAATTCAGAACGGCAATACGTGCACTTGACGACAGGGAATGATCCGCGACATTCCTGAAATATCGCACAACTCTCAATGGACGCGTCACACACTGACGTCAAAATAACAGTAAAATGTGACGCATTTTAATAATCTTCTCTCAAAACATCACTATTACATGTAATGCAGAATAGAACGTATACCATTACCTTACAAAGTTGTTCTCCAGTTGATAATTCCTCGAAAGGGTGTCTTGAGAAACAGCGTGAACAAGCAAAGAGCGGTGTTGGTGCCGGATTACTCATGGTAATTAACAACGATTAACAGAAATACCAGTAAATAAAGAAATAACACTGTTTGGAATAGGTTTACTAAATTAAAACAATTAAATTTTCTGACGCGTAAATATATAACAACTAATTTAAAAAATGGCTTCCAATATCAAATATGGCGAAACATTACATTTACAATTTATATCAGTCAGCTGTCATTGGACCATCTGTCATTCGGATGTAATCGACTATTTTTACGCAATTAATATTTGTTTTTAACTTCTGGGATAAAAATAAGTGACCGAAATAGTTATTTAAAATTTAAAGATTTCGAATCCATGAAAACTGTTAATGCTCCTCCGTTTAATGCTTATTTCAATTCTACACCGATTATTAATAACAAGTTCTTATATTTACTTAACTATACAGTTCAATTGGGAATTCTCATAAGTTGCCCTGGATTTATTTCTGGTTAATATTAAAAATATATTCTCTTTCCATTTACTAATTATTTTTAATGCGTGACACTCCTTGGCTGACTCGTGATTTGTAAGCATCTAAATATCTAATCGCGGCCTTTGCGTAAAAATTACCGAGTTTCTTTAATTCAAGCGTTAGAATAGATACTCTTTATTGAAAATGATATCTAATTACAGCTCTAATTATGATAAAATAATTCTCACTTACGTAAATTATAGAGAGTATTCAGAACTCAGATATGAGCGGATAATTTACTCACATGTATATAAACTTACTTATACGTAAACCTGTAAACCCTTTTCTACTTTATTTTTATTGCTGTTTTTAGTTTAATTAATCATTTGAACAGGAATGAGGTATGGAATGAGGAGAGCAGAAAATTTAACGCTAGCAATACCTTTTGAGAACGCCAATGTTCATAGTTCGTTCGTTGTTATATCTGTTTCGTAAAGTTTCGTTCGTGTTTTGTGATTGTGTTTGTGCACGAATTTTAAGAAAGTGTTTGTTTGTGATTAAGTTATACATCTACGACAAGTTACATGAATCTTATTGAATTGAACTGTATAGTGTTTATTTTTTAGCAAAAATGACGATACCACCATTCCCTTCACAAGATTTAGCAAAACTAGTGCTGGGTACGTTGACTGTTTGGCGGGAACCCCACGATCCCAATTAACGGACAGGATGAGTGATGCGCATTTTCTTTGTGTTATTTTCAGGATATCTTGCTGAGGAGCAGCTTATGACTGCTTACGATGAGTTTTTGCAAGCGAGTCCTTACATAGACGCCCTCAGAAACGAATATGACAGGATATTTATGACATCACTCAAGAATATTCTGGCAGAATATAGGGCTGTAAAAATATTTGGTTCGTATTGTATTGAGAGGGGGACCTCTTCCTAAAGCCGTTGGCTTTGTTACGTATTAAATGTAGGGCGCGGAAGGGCTATTGAATAAACTAATCCCACTACTTGTTATGTCATTAGATCATGTTGAGAGGAAACTTTTCTATTCGTAAATATAATTTAGCTTTCAAAGGGCCCACAAATGTTATTTTTTGTTTTCATTCTGTTTTATATATTGTTTTCTTGTTTATTAGTTAAGTACTCGACTAAGATTATTTATTAAATCTTCAGAGAAACAAAATTTCATACTAAAATGTAAAATGGTAGCTTCCTCCTTATTAATTGTATTTAGATCTCTTTCTGTTTTGTTGTATAAAGAAAACAATACTTATTAAAACACTAATTATAAAACTGTAATGAAGCATATATCTTTTTAGTGGAAACATGTAAACCATTACCTCTCAGAAGAAGATTGGTCCAGTGTACCAATTTAGTAGACCAAGTAAAGTTCCTAGTGAACTATGCAGATATATCCAAGATACAAGCACAGGATACCTCCAGTGATAAAATAAGGTAACTATTTCTTTTTAACCCTTTTTTTACGTTTGAACACAATCTTATTGGGAGTTTCTTGCTATTATCTCTTTGTTGTTTATTGTAATCGTATTTTCCAATAGTAGCCATTCTGTTTGTAGTTTCTTTGTAAATTAAGTAATATGTAACATCAGGCTTAAGTTTTAATCATCTATGTTAGCTTAAATTCTGTACACAACATTCCTGACATGTTTAAGACGGATAATATATAATATACTTAACCTTAAGCATTGTTCATGTAACACAAGATTATGTATAATTATAACATCTGTCTATTGAGAGTGCACCAGTTTATGTAAAAAATGATATTACAACCTTACAATAAAATGCATGTAAAACAGGTTTTCAACCATGAATTTTAGGTTATAACTTGATTTCTATTTAAAAGTTGAAACTTACTCAAGGCTTTTCTCTTATAAAAGCTTGTACATACATTCATGTTTTTCTTTCAGCTATGTGAAACAGAACAATTCAGGTTCAACAACAAAGCAAAGTTATTGTGATGTGTGCTCACTGAATGTTACAACTTGCTTATGTAAAAGTAAACAGAAATTGAGTGTCCATACACAACACAATGACACTACAAATAGCTCAGAGAAATCCGTGGAGGCAACAGCTTTGGAAGATTTACCAGGTATATATACTGCATACCAGTCTTCACATTTTTGCATCTTCCTCAACATGAGCTGTAACTGGAAATACCTGAACCCATATGGTATTTTAAGTTTCACTGGTAATAGTCAGGGCCGGATCTAGGGGCCCAGGGGCCCCGAGGCAACAAGGGAGGGGGGCCCCCTTGGTTCAAGTAAAAGTGTTGTAGTTCAAGGGTTTTCATTCAGTGAAAAATTTATCGAGCTTTTTTTTTAGATGCCTACTTTGGTGGTGGGCCCCTAGGCACTGGCCTAAAGTGCCTTATGGATAATACGGCACTGGTAATAGTGAAAGCTAGTAATTTACATAAAGGCACACCCTTTTTTATGTTATTTATAGTGTAAAGGATCTTAGGTGAAAGCCATTTCTTTAACCTACTTGTATTTTGTCAATTTATTCAATAGTTTTGTTGACAATATTTTATGTGCAAACAATTTAATTGATAATTATCTATAAATACCTCTTCATTTCCTTGATTGATTGATTATTGTTAGATAAGATACAATAGAAGGATAATAAAAGCCAACATATTGTGTGTTTGTAAGTGTTATGACAAATCTTGTTTCAGGAAACCATAGCACTAGAAAGAAACATGCCAAGGCACTTGAAAAGGAGGTTTTATTGGAATCAAATATAGGACTGAATGACAGTTCAAAGCAATCATCTAATATTCAAAGCAACAGCAGCACAGGACTTAATACTCTGAACTCCAACTCACATAGCTCTCAGACTAAGTGCAATGAAAGTTCATGTCTCAGTGCCATTGTAAGTAGTTTTTGACTTCATTTTGTATCATGGATTTCTTATGACCATCAAAAACCACAATATTTCTTTTCCCTTTCTGGAGTGTGGCAAGTGATGGTAAACTATAAATATCTAAGCAGCAAAATCAATCCAAGACAGGTAAAAGTGGTGTAAATTAATTAAGATCTATGCTCTGCATTGGGTTATATGTTATATAAGGCTGTCAATACTTTTCTATGGTATTCCTCCTTCCTGTAATTCCTCCTCAAAAAACATTGAAGTCATCATGGTAACTTGATTCCATCATATTTTTGAAAACTGGGTTGTGTTTATGAGGTAACCATTTATCTGCCACTATTTATGTATGATTGCACAATGTGCTTGGAGTTTTGCCAGTAAGGGAAACAGTTGCATAGATTTGAATGTATTCTCTTCTTTTACCTTGTCTTTTCTTATTTATGAAATTTAACAAATTATTAAATGAGTTCGTGTTTTTTTTGGCAAATTTGCAATAGTTCTACTCTTGCCTTTCTAGTTATAGCGAATATATTCTGAAAAGTATTTGTGTATGCATATTTCTGATGCGATATTTTGTTAATTTGCAAAATCTGAGATGTAGTAATTAATACTTTCACTTGACAATCAGATTTCCATAGCCTATTTTGCTTTGTTGTGGAGGGTATTATTCATGTCATATGTACAAAGGCACCCAGATCAGGACATATCGTGGATCATTCACAATGAAAAATAAAATTAATGTGAAATAATGGGTAATGGGGATTGCGGGTTATGAGGTGTCAAAAGTTTTTACGAAGCTTTGCAATTTGACACAAATATTGTTCATTTGAATCAATGAAACAAGCGTACCGCGAAAGTAACTCTGTCCGTGTGTCTGTCTCTCTGTAAACTGTAGTCCACGCGGTCGGAGTCGCGGGCAACATCCAGTATGAAATATGTGTTAAAAATTTTTGATCTAACAACCATGATAGTCACTATCTAAAAGGGAAACAAAATAACAGCACTCAATGGCGATTTTTTGTTGGCGAAGTGCAAAGTTCTTCTCCTAATACACATTTACACTGTCCAGTTTATAACTTGCAATAATAACAATAATTGCAGGTCAAAATATCCGACACACCAGAATGCAGAGAAAAAATTGAAGAATTTAATAGCATCTTAAATAAAGTTTGCAGTAAAAAATCCAAGGAAGATAACCAGAAATTTCGTGTCCCTTCATCTGAAATTATACAAAAAAATGTTTCTAATGCAAGCACCTTTCAAGAATTCGCTTCTGGTGTTTGTGGTGGGTACAAGATTTTTTTATAAGATGTATGTACATTCTTCATTCTTTGGTTATTTATATTATTAATTTTTTTAGGACGCGATAATAGAAATGTCCCTGTGCCAGATTCGAGCACCTCTGAAAATGCAGTGGCGCAGTAAGTTGTATATTGTTATTTAGTAGTTATTATACAAAACTAGTTATTATCTTTTTCATTGTGGATTAAATTGAAAACTAAAACAACCATTCAAATACGCACAAACAATTTATTAGCAAAAAAGCAAAATAGATGTAATGTCGCGAAAATAAATTGTGTTGTATTTTCAGAACGGGTATGCCAAGTGAAATCAATAGGGATACATGTGGTCATGTAAACGAATTAACAAATGGTACACTTGACGATTCGGCGACCAGGCCGTACAGCACCCATCCGTATCCTAGGATTAAACCTAAAAGTAGCAATGAACAAAAGATAAAAATAATTTCTGATATTAAGGTCGACAGGCCTTTCACTACGCTTAATAACGCTACTTCAACTCCGTTAATGCAAACCATTGTTGTAAATGGTACACCTGCTTATAAGCAAAAACTTCCTGTAGGCAACAATTACACGAAAGATGAAATTATGGCAATGCCTACAATAATCGTGGTACCAGCGTCAGGTAAGCTTCTGTATCTATGCAAACACATTCATTATATTGTACATTGATTACGATCTTACGCTTTCATTGTTATGTTATAGGCCCCCCACCGAACATGACTCAAACTAAACCTGTGCTGGCACAAAAGATACATCAAGCCAAAACCAAAACTTCTGTTTCATCAGCTCAAATACTTAGTCCTCTCGTCCTAGACGTATCTTCTAGTAATGGTGCGACAAACATAAGGGTTGAAACTAAACAGCCAAATGAAGCTAAAAATCCATCAAAGGATGAGGGCCTAGTTAAAACTGTAGACTATGCAAAGAATGCATCTGTTCCAAAAGATAACGTTATAACATGTTCTCATCAAACGAGTACCCCACAAGTCCTTCCGCCTGTTAGAAAATCTTCATCCACACCTCGAAGAAATTCACATATAAGGGTTTTAGATTTTACAACTCCCAGAAGGATATTACATGAAACAATTAACGAAGTAGTTCCAAATGAAATCTGTGATAACCATGTTGAGATTAATAATGAAAACACTAATTTAGTTATATCTAGTATTGACAACAGCGAAAATAATATTGTAGATATGCGAACTGTCAAAGTTCACAAAATAGAAACGTGTCGTATCAGTAAAGTAAATAGTGAAAGTGACAATAAACTTCTCAAATTCAATAAAAAAGCTAATTGGGATGCCGATTTACGTGCTTTGACTGTTATGAATGATACGAGTAATTTGACCGTTAATAGTAAACCTAAATCAACAAAATCGGCAAGTAAAATTAAAAAACCCAAAACGAAACCTGTTGAGCCCCCAGTTGAGAAAGTAGAAGAGGAAGAGAAAAACCAAGGGAAAAAATCTCGTGCAAAAAGAAAATTATCTCCTAAAGTAAAGAAGTCAAAAAAGCTAAAAAAGCTTCAAGAAGAAGAAGCACAGTATGCCGATTCTTCAAATACTGTTGAGAGTAAGGGAACAGTTAGACCAGTGTTTAACATTATGGGCAGTGATACTTACACTCAAAAGGAAGATAAAAAAGAACAATCAAAAGAAGATAATAATCAAAACAAATCAAATAATGAGGATGTTAATGAAACACCAGAAGCGGAAAGACTGTGCTTTCAAAATGAAATTGGCGCCAGGCTTAACATATCAGAATTTTTGGAAACGCCATATAAGCAGGTTCTTTATGACATTCAAATGGAAACGCCCAAATTTCTAGGGTCCGTCTTGCCTAACGACCCAATTTCGGATATAAAAATAATGAGTATACCTACTCCTCGATTCTTTGATACCCCAAAACCGGCACATGCTACGCCGTCTTCTTACTCTTCACGCCCTACAGATTACTCTAGTGGTGGATCTTATTACAAGCCCGATGATCAAGATTATCTGCGGATACCTGATTTAGAGTGTCCTGTAACCTCATCAAAAGAAGAACCGCATGCTGAAATACCTGAAGAATCAGACTCTTCTAGTAAAAGGAGTTCGAGGCCCGTTAGAAAATGTACGAAAAATGTTTCGTACGTAGACCGTAATAACGCTGACAGTAATAAGACAAAAGAAAAGGTCATAGATGAAAAACCCATTATAGTTCCTAATTTAAGTGATTCCACAAGTCCCAATAGTTCTTTTGAAAATAATAAAGATCTCAAGTTAAAAACCCCTAAAGCAAGTAAATCTAAATTACATTCTAAATCCGATAGTAAAAAGAAGTTGGATTCTGTTAAAAAGCGCAAAACCCCTGTAAAAAAAGAAAAACTAAATTCATTTATGAAAATAAAGCCAAGGAGGCCTACACCAACAAAAGAAAATAAGAAAAGAAGTAGGAGAAAAACGGACGTATACGCACAAAATAATACGAGTAAGCCGAAAGAGAAACCCTCTGCCACTGTGAAAGAGAAACAGGTTCATGTAACACCTGTCGTTGTACCTGCTCCGAAAAAATCGCGTCGAAAATCGTCCACACCGAGGAAAATCCATTGTACGAAACCATTTACCTCTGAAAGCTCCCTCGAATCACCAGAAAACAATGCCAGTGCCAATGCCACTGTTGTTTATAAAGACAGTGTCAAAGCCGAACAGAACATGGTTTCGTCGCAGGACTCGGATACAGAACAAATTGCACTCCAATGGTCCGATGATGGTTCCCAGGATGCTAAACTAAATGACTGTGAACCTGAAGATATTACAAAAATTAAGCACTATATTGAAACTTCTGTTAACAATAAAAGTGATCTGAATGATAAAGCGGAACCTTTGCACGTCGATCTAATCAAGAGAGGATTTGACGCCGAAACAGCAAAAATTATAGAAAGGGATTTGCTTGACGCACCCCCTTGTGAAACACAAAATCGTAATCCTGGTATTAATATAACAGAATCTACAAATGCTGCAAATTCATTAGAAAATGCAACTGAAACAGATACAAGTGCTACGAATGAATTGCAAATTGTTCAAGATGATGAAACAGAAGAAGACATTGAATTATCCGCTTACGAATGCCATGAAGGAAGTAGTAATTATATAGTTTGTACAAGCGAGGCCAAAGAAGTGTCGAAAAAAGCACCGACAAAATTGAAGGACAAGTTTTGTATGGAGGTGTGCATAGATGATGGCGTTGCAATTAGGTTAAGAGCAACTAGTTTTAATATGTTATATGATAATACTCCAGCAAATGAAGAAGAATTGGGATACAGTTTTAGGGAAACTGAAGTAGCCGTAAGTTCAATATCAAACATAGAAAAATTGTACACTCCATTAAAAGATCATAAGGCCGAATGTTTTGAAATATTTGATTCTACATTAACGAGTTTAGATACACCTTTGAAATTAAACAGTCCAAAACACATGGATCAAAAAGTGACAGAAATAGAAATAGTATTTGAAGAGGAAAAGTTAGATGCAGACAAAACTGATACTAAGAAAAGAAAAAGATTACAGAGTAGTATGAATGACTCTGAGGAAGCTTTAAACGAAAGTAAGAAAACAAAACCTGAACCTCAATATTTATTTAATTCTACGAATATACAGAATATTGACATTGAATCAGTACTTAAAAAGCTCCATGGACCGTAGTGGTTTCAAATTACCTGTTTTTAGAATTGTTAAGTTTAGAAGTTACTTAGTTTCTGACTATGAACTTATGGACAAGTGTAATGTTATTTTATTATTAATCAGTGCAGAAGAATTATATTTATATGTGTAAGACACATACAATCAGTCCAATGTATTGTACAGTTCATTATAAGTTGTAAATATAATTGTGCGAGACACAAGACGTGACCATTTTTCTTATTAAAAATATTTTTAAGTACTCACAATGTTTTTTTTATAAATACATCTATCCCGAGAAATTATATTACCATTTTATTATATTATTGCGTTAAAATTTAATTAATTAATAATTCATCGCCTTAACATTACAGTAGTGAACAATTCTTGTAATCTTTGACTCCTTAATTGATCAATTACCTAGTGGGCTAATGAATGCGTCGTAATTTGCCGGTTGGATTGCCGGTGTGAGCCGCGTGCAATTATGATATTCCGTTTAATTAGACATTACTATTAGCAGCGATCGTGACACTGCTAGCGGTGCGAACCATCCGTAATTAATGCTAATTTGAACAGTTAGCCTTAACGTGCCAGCGTCTGTACATATTTTATGAAAAAGGGATTCTGTGATTTGATTCTATCAATTCTATGAGATGAGCTTCAGTTTTTGAAGCAGCGGTCAGAAATAAAAACATCCGAGAGAGAACTAAAGTTATCGACGTAGCTCTTAGAATTAGCAAGCTGAAGTGGCAATGGGCCGGCCATATCTCGCGGAGAACCGAAAACCGATGGAGTAAACGAGTTCTTGAGTGGAGACCGCGACTCGGCAAACGTAGTGTAGGACGCCCATTCGTCGTGGTGGGATGACGACTTGCGAAAGACTGCAGGCGGATGCTGGATGCGGCAAGCCGAAGACAGGGCGCTATGGCGCACAATGGGGGAGGCCTATGTCCAGCAGTGGACTACTAAAGGCTGATGATGATGATGGTCAGAAAAGCCTGTTAAATTTTTTATCAATTTTTATGCTTTTGAATGGTTTAATTTACAGCGGGCACATCTTTTATGATAAGCTTGTTTCAACTGCGGAAAACAAAAGTCGCAACGCCGCTGTAACGAGCACTGTGCCCTTCTATAACTACCAGATCTTTAAAGTGGTTGTGGTAGGCCCGTAGTACAAAGCCATGGTGAAGCACCCCCGATGGTTTTAGCCGGCAAAAGTTTTATCACATCTCTCCGCTTCCCCCAGAGCGGAAATAGTCCATGGATGTCCATGGATGGATTTCCCCGGCTAAAGAAGGCCCCAATTATATCTCTTATAGTCTACTGTCTTCAGGTGTGATACATTAAATGATAGAGCATACCTTCAGGATAAATCTATTAGAGTAATCAAGTAGGTTTCGTATCACTTTGCCGATCACATTAGCATTTCATTGCACAATATATGGGGTGCGAAATATTCCCTATATTTAATGTGCTTAACGTAGTTTGTATTTATCTATACTTCTATACTAATATTATAAAGCTGAAGAGTTTGTTTGTTTGAACGCGCTAATCTCAGGAACTACTGGTTCATGTTATTAAGTGTGGTCTAAATTATTTTTGTGTTGAATAGACCATTTATCAAGGAAGGCTATAGGCGATGTAACATCGTGCTGCTACTAATAGGAGCGAAGATACAATGGAAAATGTGGAAAAAACGGGGATCTTTGAGAGCTTTCGTTTCCGAATTTCCGTTTTCGAAAACGGTTCAAGATCTTTTAACCACGTGGACGAAGTCACGGGCAACAGCTAGTATCCTTATATGACAACTCATGAGATAACATTTCTTCGTTACTCGATAAAGCAAAATTTAAAATGTTTGATTAGGTTGCAAGGTGTACAATACTTTATTGGGTAGATTAGATTGCCCCGATAGCTGTATGAAAAATGTTGGCAAAAGCTCAATTAAGAACTTTGCTATGACCAATCTTTACTTCTGTGCTAATATATAAAACTGAAGAGTTTGTTTGTTTTAACGCGCTAATCTCAGAAAATACTGGTCCAAAATAATGTTGTTTTATGTTTAAGTTGGTTAACAAGGATGTTTTGTTTTGTAGGGTCCGCTTTGGAGAACTTAAACCTTGGCAATAAGCTGCATTTTTTTTAGCAAATTACTAAAGTATCTAATTTGGATAAATCGAAGATCATCCAATAGAAAAGAAACAACGAATTCTCTACACAGCCACGTTATTTACTAGAATTATGTAACTTTTAGCACCTAAATATTTAAATGATGTTCATAGACTTTTTATTACCTACTATTTATAGTCTTATAGTACCGCAATGTAAGACAAAGATGTTCTGTAACGTCTTTATGCCTCGGTGCAATAACACTGCTGTTTTAAACTTTCATCGCACTACACATTACTAAGGATAGCATAAAACACAGCAATGGCGGCAATATAACTTGACATAACCTAGACCAAAATATACGGCAGTGTTGCCAGTGTCGGTACGGGGTCCGGGAAGGGGTGTTTGCGAACTGGGTCACGGATACAGCTCCTGACACAAATAGCTACGTCAGTCGCATCTCACCACGTGGCCTCGTCTTGCCTCTCAAATGCTGTCAATGTACGTGTATGTACCTACCTACCTATGTACTCGTGTAGGTAGCTTCTGGTAAATATAATTTAGGATAAGTTTAGGGAAATGAATTATATGAGAGGTTTCATACAGTATAAACTAATTTTAAAAAAAGGTCGACCTTTTATGAATAGGTCCTCAACACTATCATACTATTACGACGTTCTGTAGGAAACTTTAAATTTATCATTGTCTCAAATTACAAAGCTTAGCTCTTTCTTGTTAATATTGTTTAAAGATTACATCAAAGTCAAAAATAAGTGTTTAGGCGGGATCTTACTCAGATATCTACCGATGAAAGGAAATGAAAAGAATGTTTATTATAAAATAAGAATTCATCAAAAGTATAAAACAAGTTTATATTTACTTACCTAAGAACGCCCGACATCAAAACTAATTCTTTGTAAAATATTTTCTATCAATTTCAGTTTTATATCGTAGAGAAGGCCATAATAAAGTGGTGCAGGGGGGGTGGTGTCGTGAATTTAGTGACGGCTAGTAATTCTGCAGGCAGTTCGGGTATAAATGATTGCGGGTGATTTTACAACACCCTGTACCCCCTCCTCGTGTGCCCGCCCCCACCACCCAAAGTGCAGCGCCGACGCGACGTCGCTCCGGACAATCTGCGTGCTCTGCTTATTTTCACCAGTAATTCCTTCTGCGGAAATTGCCTTTATAAAGAACAGAGAATTTAGTTTTGAGAAAAGGGATGAAAAATACTGAATTTAGTCATTATGTGCTAGAGATGTTACGATAGATTTTTTGTTGGGATTCAAATTTACATAGTAATCGATATGATGTTTTACTTTCTACATTTCTAAATCTGGTGCAGGTATTAGTGACTGGCAGGGTAGATAAAAATAAACTTACAGATATATTTAAATTGAACTACATATTCCCAAAAATGTGATACTTAGATATTCATAAAAGCCCAGACAAAAGCAGCTTGTCATATATTATTTTAGAAACAAAGAAAAAGTAGTCACTTACATTTCTTTTTTCAATAACAAGGAAAACATTAAAATTTATTAAACGTAGCATTTAAAACAATCTCGAGTTAAATTAACAAACAAACAAAATTTGTAATGCTACCATGCCTTCATATTTGAAGCGACGTGGTTGTGAAAGTGCAGACTACACGGCGGTTTAGGTGTCTCAGCTATATGCACGCGGCATTACTAATATACTAGACTAGAGGGTCCAAACGTGCCGGGAATACGTCGTACGAGGTGGAACATCAAGTTCCAAGCTGAGTACATAATAACTCCTTATATTAGCGAACAGGAGCATGTAGATATAATCCCTTTGTCGCTTCAAACACCCACGCTAAAATACGGGGGTGGCTGTCCTTAGTCATGAATCACACTCATCATCGCTAACTTTAAAGTTCAGAATACATAAAAGTTTACAGCTTTCCAAGGTTAAATAAAATAGATACGTATCTCTTATATGTAAGTGCACGGTATTGGGATCTACGTACGGGCTCCGAGCCAACTGGGTCGAGCTTTCTGTAATTTTCAGCTACTTCTGCTGCTGCGCTAACAATAATAATAGGTGCAATATGATTTGCTTTGTCAGTTTCATTCTTTAAAGTGATCCGTAATTTCTTTGTTCCGAAATAGTTTTACTTGTGCTTGGCGAGCATTCATTGCGAGGTTTATTTTGGTGTTGAAGTCAGAAGCGCATAGCTAGATTCCGCTGACCATCGTATACGGGCTTGGCGACATCGTAAGTGCCAAGTATTACCTTAAGTGTGTCAATTGGTGGCTCGATGTGCGTGGCTCCCTTCCCACCCTTTTGGGTGGCAGAGCGTGGGGCAGGTCGTCGGATCGATACCCGACGTCTGGCCCACGACCTCGCCTTTCTTACCACCTTCCTAAATACTAATTACGTGCTTTGACACAGCCTGCACCGGCTCGTGCCGAATGAAAAGAGCTATGGATGGCAACGTGAGCGTTATTAACGTTACCGCGCTGTTTTGACGTGTTTGTTTTTAGTATCGTTGATGATATGTTTACGTGTTGAATGTGTTTCTGGTTGCTTTGTGTTTACACAAACAATGACTTACTAGATACATACAATATATAAGCAAACATGATAGCAGACACAATGTATGTGTTTGGAAAAGTTCATTTAAATGTTATGTAATTTGAGTTCCTAGCTTTACACAAGAGTAATTTTAACATTAGATAACTTAATAGGAAATTTACGGCACTTATAAGTTTTCATTCTGACTTAAATTAAAGTTTTGATGCATTTAGTTGGATAAAATAATTTTAGAAGCGCACTACGTACCGCTTTCTGAGCCGCATGATATAAAGGAAACAAGATTAAAAATGTATTCCCTACACGTGGGCCATAATGCGATTTATCGGTGCAGGGGCATGCCGTGACTTGGGTATGTACTCTACAAAATATATATTATGTACTTACGTCATTGGTGTCATTGTATGTACAGTCTTTCGTAGACAAGGTGGGAATTTTAAAGTTGATGAAGAAAATGCGTTTATTGCAAACTGTAGATTGAAATTCCGATGTTAAGTGATTCTTTCGACATAATTAATACTTCTGGCAGTACAGTTATAATATTTAACTATTTCTATACTTACTAGAAATTGTCATTCGATCAAATATGAGCCCTATGTACGCGTACTTAAGCAAATACCGAAATGTTCCAAAATACATAAAGCATGATACGAATCTTAGCAAAAATAGAGGGAAATTGATGAGAAATACACACTTATGTAGATATATATACTTACTTGTATATACATAGGTAAAAACTACGTACTAAATAAAATGGAGACGAAATTCATTACCATTATATGCAGCAGCGGTGCGGTTTCGTCCAGAAACTCGATGCATCTTTGGGTGTGAGCGAGACACTTGCCACCCCGTACTTTCGGCAGCACCCCCACTGGGAGGGGGTAATGGACGCACGAGGCTCCTCGGCCGTGTAGCGCTCACTCTTTATACCCGGCCCCGCTTGCACGCGTGCACTTGCTAGTTTCTTTGACGTCCCTTTGTTGTGGATTCCAATTTTGGACTACAGAATGTTGTAGATATTGCCTTTAATTTATTGCTGAATCGATAAGTATTTTCGAATGTTGTTGTATCTTTTTGGCGACGCCAGTTCACATTAATGTGGCATGTGACGTCATTCTGTTTGAGCGAATAGAGTTGTTATTTAAAATTGGATCGTATTTTTCCGTAAATCGACATATTTGTACCATCAATGTTAGGTAGGTAGTGCATGTAATTTAGGTTTTCTAATTTTCCTTGGGATTCGTATAAGGCCGCGCATTTAATCATGCAAATTTTCTGAGATGGGTGGGAGCGCCCTCTGCCACTGAAACTGAAACTTGAACAACCCCCCTCGAAGGTCGTTCAAAGTTCTTAGAAGAAATGAATCTGCTGCACTAAAACACTTTCATTTTGTATTACGATATTGCGCTTTGTGTAATGTTATTATATGAGAAATTTCCATTTTAGTTCCAATGTTAGGTTAATATTGTGCAGGTGTTTCTTGGTAGGATAATAGATATTCTCTAGAATTACAAGTTGACAGCCAGAGTTTTAAAATAGACTTTTATATCATGAATGTTATTGTATAAGTAATTAAATTAAAAATTTTATACTTATATGTAGATGTATAAATGTATGCTATGTGTGTAATAGAAGTAGGAAAACCGTAATTTGTAAAGACAAATATTAGTTAAGAGCAAAACATTTTAATTATCGCGGCTGCATGATGAGGTCTGCATGAAAGGGCATACTGGGTGGGTGCACTATCGATCTCCTTTGAATTAGTGTGCGGATCGGTCGTCGTCTTTGTGTGGCGGCCGTCCTCGGCCCAAACAGACCAAAACAAGCGAGGAGGGGGGCTACGAGCCTCGCCCGAACCCGCCGCGCAAACGATGCTTGTCGCTACCTTGTTCCGTTGCTCTCATGAAGTCTCGTGGTACAGGGGCCCTCCCAATTTATTTTGATATATACCTAATATTAATTGGTAGGCGAAGCCTTTGTCCCACCTTTGTGTTTAGATGAAATGCTACAGATATTACGTCTCGTACGCGGTACGGGGCTTTACCAATTATCGAGCTGTGTCCTTTGAACCGAGTGTACCGATGTCTGTCTCTCCAACGACTGTCGTAGCTTTCGTATTTGGAATATCTAGCAAGAGCTATTTCATTTTCAGTTTCACAAACGATCGAACCGTGTGTACAGCGTTTTATGAGAGTGTGTAGGTAAGTTATAGTCAATCTTATAAAGGAAATGAATTACAGATAGAAATGATCTGCAGGAGTCTATTGTATCTAGTATTGGATGTCCCAAGGCTTCTTTCACTGGGAAAATCCTGACTTATCCGGTATAAAACGATATTATTTCCTTCAATAATAGTAACAAAGAAAATACGTTTATTGTGATACCTTATATCTCGTTTGTATCTAAATTTATGGTTGTATCTACCCACTAGCTTTCGCTGCTAGAAAAGCTTGTTTATCTATTTATTTATGCGGAATATTTGCATTTAATTGTTATAGCACTTTTCTATTTACCTAATACCTATAGATTTCTTAAACACAATATAGTATAGGCAGTCTTTGTTTTTCTTGTTTACAATCGATTTCAAAACACTTTTTTATATCTAAAATGATCTCAAAGGCATAATTGTAAGGTATAAATTTTCTTACGGAGTATGCGTATGATTCTAGCCAATACGTTCTGATGAGGCGGCGGAAAATTTTATGACTTTTAACAGGAAAATTGAAACCATGATGTATTTTAAGAAGAGATTATTTCCCCCCTACCAATGTATAAGCATATTAATCAGAAATTCTTTAGAATAAATAATAAGTTACACTTATTTTGTTTTATTAACTACTTGGCTGAAGACCACCTTTTCCGTAAAATCTTCACCAACGCTAAGTAACTCACTGCGCGATATAGGCTTCCCTTTGTTGATGCGATTCTTCTCTGTCTCTTGCCTCATAACATTTTACCTACTGCTAAAAAACCCTGAAAAGTTTTCAATTAGTTTTTTTTCTCGTAACTATCAAACAGCAATAATATAAAGTAAATTCATTAGCACAGTCATAAGTTGGCAGATAACTTAGTAGGTAGGTTTACATTTATCGTCATTTCGTCGCACGTGCCAGACCTAGAATACACATAATTCACAGCTGTACCTATATGTGTGTTACATCACACTTACACCAATTTACTTGTGCAAATACACCCAGCGCTACAGATCTAACAATTAGATAACATATTATTATAACAGTGGTTAATTGTTGTGCGAGTGTAGGTACTGTGTTATAGATAGGTGGTCTATTCATGTTTATTTTTTTTTCTATTTTGATTTGCTTGTATGAATTGCACTTGCTTTTTGTTGCCGTTACTGGTGACTTTAAACTGTTTTTAGCAAAAATTTGTCCATTGATCGCTAATTTGAGAACAAAGGGTACAGGGTAGGGGTAGGCTGAAAACTTAAAATTCTAAGAAGTCTAACTGTTAGTACTTACAATCATTTGGTACAATCTCAAATTATTAAAAAATTTGGAAGAAAATATTCAAACAAAAAGAATGAAAACCAATATATTGATTTAATTTACTTATACGAAAGCTCAACTGGTGTGTAATGTAAGCTCAACAAAGGGCGAGAGTATAATTATGTAACGGAAAGAGCCGTGGCACACAGCGTCCATCTATTGAATTAGTAAAGTCTGTCAAAGTGCATCGCCGAGGCACAAAGGTCGTTGCGTGGGAAATAGGGGGTGGCAGGGAGGTGGGAGATTTCCCACCTCCCGCCTCCCACCGGTCTCGTGGGCTTGCACCAAGTTAGCTACGGCTCCAGAAATTTGTTATGACGCATCCCAATGCGTCAAAGACAAGATATATTTCGTCCACAGTAGTTTAATACGGATTATATCAGCTTGATACATTTATGTACTTTGTAAAGGTTCTATGTTAAGGAGACGGAATATTTACTGTTGGTTTTGCGAAGTTTTTTACTACAGTTTTCCAAGATATTCTAAATACACAGTAGATAACAATTTTCTGCTAATGTTATGTGTAGACGTTATTAGTTTGTCAAGTCATAACTATAAAAAGTCTGATAGTTTAACTATGTATGTATGCACATAAATATGTGTCCAACAACATTTAATTTTACCGTTTAGGCACCGTTGTTTTATATTAATGTACACAGTTGTTGTAACATTAAAGTAGTATTGAAATGGAATACGAATGAGAAGTCGTTGTATTTCATATCCTCGCGCACATACGCCGGTAATCATTTATATTTACTAGAAGCGCATAAAAAGGTGAAGAGCGGTTATTTTCAAAGCGCGTTGCGTGTGAACCGAGGGTGACGCATGGCCGTAGCTTCAAGTCTAGACATTATATTATTATAAGTGGAGCTAGAGGGCGCGCCTCAATGCACCGCAGCTGTTACTTGTTTACCACATTAACACGAACCACTAATTAATCGCTTATCACAATTTTCTCAGTTTATTTCTTATAATCTATCATCTAGGTAATAATCGTGGAACTAATAATTTGCAATCAATTTGTAATTAAATATTTTGCTTCGTCGATGTAATTAATCAGTTCAAGCATTTATATTTAAGAGCTACTTATGTTTTTGCTTTCGTTTCATTGTGGGTACGTTTTTGTGTGCGGTGCAAGCCGCTCAGTCCTGTCTTGTTGGGTAAACGTCTGAAGTAAAAAGTGTTTTTGTGTTTGCACAAAAGAGTTCAGTGATCCCGCTTTAGTCTAACACCTATTCCGTATTGTTCGGTACGTAACATCGTCTGCTTAGTATTGTTGAGTTGACAGGGCAATGACGTTGGCGGTTCGGTGCAGCGGTTCGTACGGCCCTCCTCGTCCCCCCGCCCCCTCGTAGCCGACGGTCGACGCTCTCTAAAAGGAAAAAGGAAGCCAAAGGATAATCTATCACGCCCGAGGCCCGACTCGATAAAAATGAACGATTAGAACACACTCACAATCGATGGTTTCGGAACACCAATTATAAGTACGAGTTATGCTCGTCATAACGCTCTTTGTTTGAGGACTGTTTGCTCAGTGGGCTTTGTGTTAGAATTGCCTGTTTTTTCTAACGCAGTACCAGACTACTTGATTCGTTGCGAATGTGTTTGCTATGCTGATAATTAGAAATAAATATAAAATAAAACCGTTAGCAATATTTTAGAAATACCGAATAAAAATAACAGACTCTACAATTGTAATCTACTAAGTAGTACAATACAATACTTATGTAACATACACCATACATACAAATACCAAGTTTCAAATCCATTTAGTCGCCTAAAATTAGGGACACAATCAAGTACATTACTCTTTGACCTGCGCAACTTGAGGTGTACTAAGTTCAGAAGGGTGCATGAATTCGGCGCCGGCACGTCGAGTTCAACGGCCGGACGTAGACCTGGAGCTACGCCGTAGACCAGTAGCTCCCGTGTGGACTACACACGATTAAACCTCATCGTAAACAAGTTTGTTTAGAAATCAGCTGATATTGTCGTACGGCCTTACTGGGAATACTAAGAAACTTAAAATATGCTTCTAAAACAAAAACATATCTTTAAAAGTATATTTCAATATATTCAGTATAAATTCAAGTACAGAGGACCAAAATCACTAATGCATTAGTGGTTATTTTCTATAAATTCAAACTATATCCAAATAAACATTATTAGGTAAGTAATCTGTATCAGTCACATCACTAATTATTGCAAAATTAAACAATTGTTAATCCCAAAAGTCATTGTATTCAAAATGTAATTTACTCTTCATTTTAATATGAAAAAGGTATGATTAAAAATATTTGACTACTAACATGTACCCAAAGTATTTCGTTACAGACTCGACTTGACTAAATTGGCATTTTTGTGGCCAGACTAGGGCGGAACTTCTGAACTTAATTTCACCTGAAAACAATTTGTAAATAACTGATGAGTGTATGGAAAACATTTAATATTCTGTAATAGTTGTGTTCCATGAGAGTTTGTATTTCATCCAGCTAATAACATTTAATGCTTTTCATTACAAACATGCAGAATTTTGTACATTTAATAAACGCTTTAAACATGAAAATGAACCGTATCAGGTATATTTATATTTCTCTAGACAATTTTGTATTATTGTGATAAAGCAGCAAGTTTTCCGTCTAGAAACAGTTGATAGAAGTTACAATTCAGAATCTTTGTTGTTGTTTGTCATTGAATCGACATTCAGCCGGAGAGAGTATTCTGATCAAACAAAAGTACTTAACTCAAGTAAATAGGATATTTCTGTAAAAAGGCTTTAAATTAAACAACGATTTTCGTCGCATTCTGCTTTTATAAATGTTTATAATTGATGTGTAACCAACAATAAAATTACGTAAAAATAAATAAAAAATTATTAAATGATGTAATAATGAGTCAGTCTCACGATAGTTATTATATAAAATAAAAAAATAACCATATTTCGTGTTTAAGTGACTGATAAAAATAAATTAGCTGCAAATAAAAAACCCAAGCTTAATTATATCAAGTAGAAGAAGTACGAGTAGACTACAGACTCAAGCATTACTCAAACGAAATTATTCGGAACGTTGTTACGTCGATGAAGCCCACCCCCGAAAATCAATAAGGTGTGCGAGCTCCAATTCAACGACGAAAGATAAAGTAAACCCTTTGATCGTTAGCCAAGCCAACGTTGTCAGAGAAATGTAGAGACTTGCTATTTTACTTTACTATAGAAGAATAGGGCACAGCAGACGCATAGTAAACGACGTCTTAGCTGACATACTTTGTTATGTCGAATTATGATCAAGGAAGAGTTTCTAAAATATCACTTACCTAAGTATCGTTCTTGTGTCGAAAATAAATGGTATTGTGTCATGTCCATTGATATGATAATTATTATGAAATGATATCGGTAGCTTAGATGAGTTTGGTCCGTCTCTCAATTTAGGGTTCTACCATTTGTTGTTGAAAAATGCTTTTGTTACTTTGTGGTGTGTGTGTGCGAGCAGCTGTTCCTTGGCTTTAAAATAAAAATGTCATTTCACAGATTTTCAAAAAAAGTACTATGTAGTATGTAGTAACTAACTGATAGTACCGTTTTGTTAATAGATACTTAAAGGCTTATGCATACTCACTGATTTTTGTTCATCAAAGATCATATTAGGAGAGTATATACTTTCTTATAAGTAAAAATGATTAGTGAAAATGAGTAAAAACTGTCAGTCCAAATGATTGGTTGGGTGATTGGTTTAATGTTTTATGCAATCTTCTAGGTCACGATTTACGTATTCTGTGCATTTTAACGGTTGTCTTGAGTCGTTGTGTCCAAATTGCATCACAAAAAATACATGTAACAAGAAATCTCGAAAAAAGATGTCTGGCTAGCAATTACTTCTTAATGCTATCGGAAGTTAAAGTTGTTTGATTTTTTGATTTGTCAATATTGATGTGATGGTTACCCTAAGCGTAACAATTAACAGCCATTTTTTGTACATACAAGTAGGTACAGGTGTGTCTTTTAGGTTAATTTTATTTTCAACTAGCTGTTGCCCGCGACTTCGTTCCCGTGGGTAGAAGAAGATATAAGTTATGATTTATAGTACTCTTGTTTTTTTCCACATTTTCCATTGTATCTTCGCTCCTATTAGTCGCAGCGTGGTGGTTTATAGCCTAAAGCCTTCCTCGATTAATGGTCTATTCAACACAAATATTTTTTTCAATTTGGACCAGTAGTTTCTGAGATTAGCGCGTTCAAACAAACAAACAAACAAACTCTTCAGGTTTATATATTAGTATACTAATATATAAACCTGAAGAGTTTGTTTGTTAGAAGTATAGATTAGTATATATATATAATATCCTCCCACGTTATTACATTCGTGTGCCTTTGTCTTTACAATGTGTGTCGTGTACCTACGAAGCTACAGACTTTCTTTTGTTTAATTAGACAAAACATCTCTGTTAGGGCAGAGACCCATCGCTGCGCAGAAGACAAAGATCATGTGTAGAGATCTGTTATATCACGCATTTATTAATGTCATTGCTTGTTTGCTCGAATATCGCATACACGTATAAAGTTGTCCATATCAAGTGCGCTGTGGACGTGGCATACGGTTTTGTTTCACAAAAGCGTGTTAATAGTACTAATATACTCAATTACGTGGTGTATGCGTTAATGGCGATGTAGCGAAAAGGTAGACCCTAGTCAAACAAACAAATCCGAACAACCAAATTTAACTGCTTGTCAATGCAATGCGCTGCAGTGGGCTTGTACCTTTATAATTGCGGAAAGTTAGATAAAAGTTTTTAAAGCCTTTCAATAATTCTAAGCTGCGTTAGGCTAATATCACAAAAGAAAATTTTATTTAAGTAAAACCATAATCAAGTTTAGTGGTTTTGCGTTAAGATTTCTATGTTATTTATGAAAACCACTCTTTCTACAACTTCTAGTGTTAAATAGTTAACTACAGAAGTTTAGCACCAATAATACTTTCGTTCAAACGGATGTTAAGAAAGATCATATACTTGCCAGTAATTCATATGCAGAAGGCTTAAAGATAAGTTTTATTTAAATTTACGCGTTTCGAAGTTACGAGAAATATAAAATATTTTAATTTTAACAGCGAGGGAGCTACCATGCAAGTTTTAGGTGGTTCATAAAACTAGTCGTGTATTCCAAGTTTATGATTATCGCTACGACTCGCCGGTATTTGAAGACGAATGGCCTGGATGGTTTTGCATAGGGATACTCTAAGATAAATTGTGCAAGGAACCCGGTTATGGCTCGGTGAAAACCAGTGGCCAAGTTAATAACAGCATTGTTTGTCATAACTTACTGAACTTAGGGAGTAGCATATTGTTGTTTTATTCCTCTTGAAATTAACTTCTTGCTTCGTAATTATTATACTGTTCTTCGATACTGTGTATAATTATCTATTGTAACCTTCTAGGTTATTATCTTATACCTTTCTCGTGTCGATTGAGCTAAAACAAAATAAAGTATTACGCCCAGAAAAGCGTCTCAAAAATATGTATTTTTGTAAGGATTTATTAAACGCTGCAACGGTTTACTCTCGGGTATTTATCGGGATTGCCCGACTAGTTTCGGACCCTACCGGAGTCCTTAATCATACGCTGACAGGACTGAATAGGGAATCATTTTTACGATAGTTACTGTAAAAATACATTGGTGTCGGCTTCCAGTCTAACCGGATTCACGGATCCACCTCAACCAAGTTACCTGGTCAACACTATACCTCTTAGTTATACTGCTCAGACTTTGAAGCTTCTGACTACCTGTAACGAATGTCAAAGATGTATGAGCAACAACCATAATTGCTATTATATATCGATACATAATCAGCTCTCTTGTACTGAAATATATTAACCTTGTCGACATCGTCACGTCGCCGCTTCACGTTGCTTCAGAATCTGAACAGCGAGCAGATATGCAACGTGTCTGTATTACTAACTATGGGATATGATCGATGAGTTATAAACACTTATACATATTATATGCATACGTACGTATATGTTTCCGTTTATGCATGCTTTAGAAAAGCACCTACTTTTGTCTGATAATAGCATGAGAATAATCAGTGAAATAAACGAAGTCTTGTTGGAGATAAAGATATGTATAATACAGATAATATTAATTTAATTATACTTATTTAACTTCATTCCAAGTAGGTCATAAAAAGAAGAGCTCAGACCTTCATTGAAAACAGTATGTTCTTTTAATGAATGTCTGAATGCAAAAGAACTGTCTGTCAAATAATTAATTTCTCCTTATACAAATTTCTGACAGAACTCTACTTTTACCGACGCAATCTTTCCATAATCATTACGCCTCTGGACAAGCGATTTTTGATTGACTTTTTCAAGTATATTGGATTGTCATAATGTATCCTCAAACCAGTAGTTCAAATACAGGGAAGTGGAGTAAGTGTACATCACAATGCTATGAGCTCATTGTGTACATGTAAGCTTGCACTTGCGGCCACTTACCAACCAACCCACTTGTTCGTTTTTGCATGAGTCTCGTGTAATCATAACTAGGGGCATTTCACATTGATGTTTTTGTTAGATCTGGTTTAATGCGGGTTTTTGTTGTAAGTATAATAATTTTATTATGATCAGTGACCAGGTAAATTAATAAAAACCAGTCAAGTGTGAGTCGCACTCGCGATACTAAGGGGTCTGTAGAAGACTGCTGAAGAAAGGCGAATTCGAAGAAAAAAGGAAAAAGTAGGTTATTTTCTAATTACTAATGCATGAATGAAGTAACCGTTGCTTAAATCCGATTTTATTAGGTAGTTTTGTTAGCGGTAACAAAAGTACCAAATTCTTGTCAATTTAAACTGTCTAGCTAGCCAATGAGATATAGCCGCCTGGTGACAGACATCGGGCGTTACCTTAGTAACTGGTTTTTCTATATTACTATTTGGATAGGGAACCCTAAAAATCAAGATTTCTTATAAAAATAGAGTGTAGGTGAACGCGTATCCATTGCATTTTTTCGAGAAACTATGTAATGTTTACTTATAAGTTAGACATTCATTGGGATAAATTGGCCTAAGAACTTTTTATTATAACGGTATTATGTCTCGTATAATATAAGTAGTAGTTTTTAGCACCCACGTATTATTCTTTTGTTATTCGTCTTTGGAAATACCCGAATAGGTTTATTGTTTGCACGAATCACAATTAGGGACTAGTATTCCGCCCAAAAGTTTACCTGATACCTATAGAATTGTATTTGAAGATGAAACGATTTTCCAAACCCTTTTTCGTTTGTATGAACAAGTATGGACGCCGCCTACCTGATTCTTACAATCAATAATAAGGGAATTACACGCGAGCTCAACAGCTATTTGTTTTAAGCTCACTGTGCTGTTGTGTTTAGAACCCGGAATCCATTACCTCGACACAAGCTGACGATGGGAACCTACCGAAACGAGGATCTCCTTGTGGGAAAATGATCTTAATTAAGTAGAACGTAACGTTTATTGTTATTACTCGCTTCTTAGTTCAGTTGGTATTTGACTGGACTGTTGATCTAGTGGTTTGTGGCTCTGACTGCTATACCAAAGTCGTGGGTTCGATCCCCACTCGGGATTACTTTTTGTGTGATGAGCACGATCATTTGCTCTGTCTCTCGTGCAATTTATCGATATTATTTATGTATTTAGAAATAATAAAATATGTTCATCAGTTTTATCGTTAAATACTCATAATACAGGCTTGGTTAGTCTAAGTCAAGATATATCTACTTATTAATAAGAGAGATAGATCTACTTATTATGTTTCTGTTCATGACTGTGCTTCTGTTATAAACATTGATCTCATGTGATTTTTGCAAAGCACAAAGCATTGGTTAAAAGTAATTTCTTCTTTTTTCTATAAGCTGTAAGAAGCAAAAATTCAAGAAAATATTTCCTTCACGTTCTCATAGTTTTTATGAGACATTGCTGTCAAATAATCAAATATCACAAACAATTTAAAATGGAAATGAAAATATCCGACGAATGCGAAATATAATAACTGGCTTATAATTAAAAGCTAGCCAAAGGGTTCCCACAGCTGACAAGCTAGTACAAGAATGTGGGCTCTTCGGGAATCCTTTTCCAAATAATTAATGCGATAAAATAGTGGTGTGCGCTTGCGCAGATCGGGACGCGTGACGAGAGCGCGCGCGCGGTCA
The DNA here is from genome assembly GCF_003590095.1 of Trichoplusia ni. Classification (NCBI taxonomy): domain Eukaryota; kingdom Metazoa; phylum Arthropoda; class Insecta; order Lepidoptera; family Noctuidae; genus Trichoplusia; species Trichoplusia ni. Next base: position 7,168,357 of record NC_039491.1, read on the forward strand.
CGACGCATGCGCGCCGCAAAACGACCACAGGGGCCGCACGCGCGACCCCTCCACTACCACTGCCGCGCTCTACGATATAACGATGTTTTGTTTAGAATTGTGTACATTTCTAGTGGATATCTAAAGGAATTTTTAAGTTATAGTCTCTACATACTTTATTCTTTGTTTGGGTAAGAAAGTCGGTATGATGTTAAATGTTCAGAAAAGTGATTTTCTCTTTTTCTACAACCTAGGAAGACGAAATTTAGAAATTAAATGAAATCGATTATAACAGAACTCTCTCAACGTTTGTTCCGTATTTTAACATTTACATATTTTAGTACTGAATCCAACAAGCCTACAAAAGGCCAATCAATAACTTAAAACCAAAGATTCCGGACCAGAACAAAAATCACAAACTTAATATTTAAAGTCCAGCGAAAGCGTCAATGTAAACAATATAAAAGCAAGGTATCACTTAAATTAAATAAACGGAAATACGGGCGAGTAAGAGCACACTGTCTCCCTACATCTATGGCCTTCTATTCTATTAAATCAGGACGCTGCCCTGGCTATGCATGCATCTTTTACGTACGAACGCTTTTTGCGATTCATGCTATGCAAAGTTATTCCAGATTTGAGTCAGAAACAAGTAAAATAGGGCCCTCACTTAAGACTATAGCTATGCGAGGCTGTATTAAAAATGTGCGTGTAAAAAGTTTTTTGCATCGTCTTTTTTAAATCGGTTGGTTGACAACAAATTGGTGAGGAATAATATTATAGTGTAATAATACATATACATTATACAATAAATAATGTAACATTTTATTTATTTACTGGTTAAAAATAAGTTATAAAATTGCTATAAAAAACTGGTTCAATTATGTGACCCATGATATTTTTAATGAGGGGAATTTTAACGTTCGAAATGTTATTCCTTTAATTTTTAATATACTTAAATTGGATATTAGGTACTTCAAGTAAGCCAATTATTAAATAATATTATCCACTTCGTGATCTGACATTTTAACACGGTTTTGTGATAATTAAATTAGGCCACTTCGACTACTTCAAATGATTTGCATAGAGGCATCTGTATTTTAGCAGGTTTAAGTGGGTAGGAACCTGTAATTTGCTATTACGAACTTCCATTTTGCATCTCATTATGGATTAAATAATTTAAAAATCATCAACACGTGTGCGTGTCGAGTCACGCAGTCTGTAAGTAGGCTTGTTAGCTATCATCTGCTAAAACAGATGTACAGCTTGCGAAGACTTGAAAATTATAGCCATCAAATATAATATAATATCTTCGAGTCTATTGTTCACCTAAGTACTTACTTTCGAAGTTTAAGCACGCTTCTCGTTCAAAATACATTTTCAAGATCTATAATATTATAATCGCGAAAGTTGGTATGTATGGATGATTGTTCCTCTTTCACGCAAAAACCACTGAACGGATTTCGACAAAACTTGTCATACCTACAAATAGTTTATAATTAAGATTAACACATAAGATGTAAGAAGTTATCCTGATTCTATGTTCCCGTGAAATCGTTTTTGATTTGTAGTGAGCGGATCCGCGGGCCACAACTAGTTCATTATATTTCTATGCAGCCGTTGTATTATCGATTCCCATGTAATAAAAATCACTTAGCTACTAGCTTCGTTTCGTATCGATGAACAGATGAGAGATATGCTATTTCTGGACTTTGCCATACATTAAACATATCGGAAGCAAGTTTATTAACAGCACCTTATAGACCTTCATCTGATTAACTTTGTCTTTATTTATTATGAGTTTGAAACTGTTGTTTCACTTGATAGATTACTTATTATCTGGTCGAACGGTTGCCACAGCTGTTGAAATAAATATATCATTCAAAATAGATGGCTGGAAGGTACCAGCCGTTTGGGATACAAATAAACTCATACTGTTAGAATTGCAATTATGTTAAGGTATATTTTGAATTAATACGAAATCGAATTTTGTTATCAGGACCAGTGTAAAGGATTTTTGGGGAAAACAGCTTATTTTCCGATTACAATTCGTCGGTATTTCTTATGTTCGTTACTTGATAAATTCAGACTGAAAGTACCAGTTTTGTTGATTCTTATTCTTAATTTGACTTGAAGTAGTAGTCATTTGCTCCTTCAAACTAATCATCAACTCTTATTTAAACTCGATTGTTTGTTTTTTAAATGTCATCTTTCATCTTCAACCGCTCAATTTATTTCAGTGGTTTATCGCCTTCTACATCAATATATACCACTCCCATCAGTACGCAACATATAATACGGTAGTATTCTCGGCTGTCATTCATTAGCCGTGTACACACATTCATTCATAAAGTATGTATTATACAAGTGTGGTCATAAGGCCGGCGGGACAGCTGGCGGCTTCTCAGGCCCTATTGGAATGTCACTCGCGGTAACTAATGCCGCATGCTGTCTGTTAAGAGCTCCTCTGACGATTGTGCGTACACGTGCCGCGTCTAATGAACACTGCCGTAGCCTCATGAAGTCCTATCAGGTGGATTGCTTGTTAATTATAGAGTAAACTTACTCTGTTGGATTAGGAAGGTATATGAATTTGTTTTGCTGTTGTATTTGATAGTTTTGAAACTACGTTGCGTTACGAAATTATTTGTGTGAAGATTTCAGAGGATTTGTACTCGTATATGTAACAATGTGTGCGCGTCTTTCCATCTTTATCTACTTCCGAAACCTATTCCGTGATTGTTCCAATGTATGGGGCATCCTTAGAATCCTTGCACCCCTCCAAGTAGTCATTGTTTAATCAAGCCAATTCTCTTTTTTTTTATGATATAAGGAATTAATTCTAAAATCAAAGTCACCGTTACGGTTGATTTAACCAGATACCTACTAAAAAGAGCTGAATTATAAACTACATTTTTTATGTCTACTACTTTGTATTTGTATTGAGTTGTATTGTCTTTGATAAATGTGTGTGAACACTGTTTCTGCCGCGATCCCGCGACTATCTATGTCAATTATATGCTAAAACGTCGCTAATCAGGATCCTACGTTGCTCACGCCGAACGAAGGAGGCTTTGTAAACATTTGTCAGCATTGAACCGCACCGCAGTACGAATTAGCTGCGCATGTAATTTGTAGGTGTATCTATTAGATAATATTATTAGTCATATGTATGTTTTTTTTTACTTTTTGCTTATATTAGAGTGGCTCCAGAAAATTTGAAATAATTTACTAACGATGCTGCAGATCCAGAAAAATTGACATAATTGTCAAACGAGATGCAGCTACCCTAAATATGCTTCAAACGTAACCAAACGAAAAAAAAACCCGAAAAAACCCCAAATTTAGTAACAGTGTTTATTTAAAATGTTATTCAAATAGATATTAATGTTTGAGTTGCATAAAGTTATTATTGAGGGTGGTATCCCCGCTTGGGCCGCGGCGCGCGACATCGGACAATGCAATCCAATTCACATGACAGCCGCGGCCACATTCCCGATGAGATTTTTGTCAACCCCTCACTCTCGCATGTCGATACACAATAACTTGTATCGCTTCACAAATTCGTGACCGAATCGCGATACACAACCCCTAATTGCTTAACCTCCGCTAATTTAATTTACATACACATTTTGTGCAATTAAATACGTCTCAATTAGTCACAATTAATTATACAAATGAGCGTGTTCTTATCGTAATATTATCGACGTAACTTCTGAACCAGTATGCGGACAGACGCGGCTTTCTACATGCGAAATGAGAAGCTTTACTCACGCCCCGTCACACCGCCTCGCATTAATTACGGAACAAATTATACGTTCTTTATCACCATTCTTTTTTTTAATAACAGGCATTGTTGTCCATTCGTGCCAAGAAACGATTCTTTTCAGCCAGTGACTGATTTAATTCGATTTCCACACGACTCCCGGCTGACGTATTGTAGAACGTCTTCATCACTCCTTTCAAGACGGCTTAATTTTAAAATTGTTTAAGCTTTGTTTCCCAGAACTTGGATGGAGGTTGAACACACATAATCATTTCCTGGCCACAATTTTAATTTCTAAGTATGTGCCGTCCATTACGTAAATTAAAAGAGAACAGGCATAAAAGCTGGCCACATGCTGATCATTTTCAATTATTGTTTTAACATAAATAGAAAACTATTTAAAGAAGTATCTAAATATAAATGCAATGTGCTTATAAAGTGAGCAGTTGTGGCACGACGTGGCCATGTCGGACGACGCTGTAGTAATGTCAATTAAGGCATTAAAAATAAAGATAAACAGGTAACACCTACCTATCGATTAATCTTTACAAGCAAATACTTATTAAAATTAAATTATTCAGTTTAAATATGTTGAACAGAGAAATATAGCTGCGGAGTCGGCGCTAGACATAGACAGATTGCTAATTAACAGGTAAACAGTGTTTAAAACGCTAATTTTGTTTACTTCAAATGGTGATACGACGTTCAAACTAGGTGCACTTAACTAAATGAGTGTTGGAACGCACCTGGGAGGCACCTGCATCTTGATTAGTGATTGCACTTAGCTCCTTTTGCTTGCCACACTGGATTAATACTTGCGTATCAGCAAATGTGAGGTTATAATTAATTAAATGACTCCGCAAGGTTCACTCGAGTGCCCGCAAAACGATTATCATCTCAACTGTCATTTCTAGACAGCCTTTAATATTAGGTATTAAAACAAGCGCCAACAAAAGTTGTAGGTTTAGTTGTTACGCAAGCCAATGTCTTGTAAGATTTGCATTTTACATTTGTAAGGAGAAAATGTTGTGCAAAGACAAGCCTTGTTCACTTAATGAACAGACATCGTAAAACTTAATATGGCAATGCAATTAATAAACGTTCTTACTCCTTATTATAAGCTCTAAGTTTTATTTATACCTAATCCTAAATAGCAATAAAATAGTAAAATGTTTTTGCAATAGGTGTACAAATTAATTTCATGTTTCTTCTAAAACAAAAAAAATGCCGTGATACACGTATTAGTCCAGAAAGCTTATTTAAAACTCATGTGCTTTTGTTGGTTGTACAATAAATATATTTTTATATTTTAACTGTTGATATATTTTTCATAAGCCATATAGACATTCATTAAAAAAACAATGTATAAATACTTGCCTCTAAAAACGATTACATTAAAAAGTTACGTAAGGCTTGGAGAGTTCTGACTTTGCAGTTTTACCCTCGACTTTTATTAGTGTAAACTGCGACATAGTTAGCGGGTATTCCGGTTAGGAACGGGTTGGTTTCGCAAAGGTGCATCGATTGTTATAGCGAAATAATCTAGGAGATCGGACGCGTGCCTTACCATCGCGCCGGACCCGCCCACAGCTGCAGGCCGAGTTTGTTTTAGCACGACGTCGGCCAGTTCCTCGTTGGTGTTCTATTTTCAAATAATATTGTGTTACTGGCCATACATGCTTTGTTTTTTTTTTTGTAAATGTTTTGGTGGACAATGTTTTTTAAATTCGAAGAAGAATGGTTGAAAATGTTTTTTTAATACTGCCTGTTGTTTTTTGTTTCGTAGATAAATATAAGTTGTGATTATTTTTTAGAATGTTTATAAGCTACTTGGGCAAAAAAAATATATGGGAAAGCTGCAACGGTCTTGGCCAAAATCAACGCTAATTAAGTAGAGCAAGGGAAAATCCTCGTACAGGTACATAAAACAAAACTAGTTTTCATTTCATATCAAAGAAAATCTCGGTTGGGACAAGGCCGCGCTCACTAAAGCGATACTGATTGCCAGATGACGAACAACTAACTTTCTTGATGACAGCAATCTTAACTTGCAGTGGTCAACAACATTTTGATGATTAACAGAAGATGGATTAACTTTGTCAATTTTATGTAGCGTTTTAGATTAGCCTTGCCATTAAAAACGGTGTATCATTTACCAGTAGGTGTGGTTTTAATTAATTTTATATTTCAGTTTTATTTGATCATGGAAATAGCAAATGTTTTCAACACCTGTCTCAACGGGATTTTATGGTTTATATTTCCCGACGCACTATGATTCGACGCCGATTATTATGGACACCGATAGAGAATCTAAAATAATACGATTTATCTGTGTAACGAACTTTTATTGCAGTTATGTTAGCTGCGTTCGATAGGCGGTTAGGAACGCGATTGCTTTTCGGTCGGACATCAGTTTGATGGATGCTGATGGTCAAAAATCTGATAGTATGTGCGTACTGTGTTACCTTTATTGAACAGAACTTTGTTCCACAGTTTTGGATGGTTATTTTCTAAATAAAATTGCTTTCAAAAGGAGTTGGCTGTTTGGTTGAATAGGGCACTTATTTTTTTTGTTTTAGATTTGTGTACCTTAAGTGTGAGAATAGTTTAAAAAAAAAAAACTGACTCCAGTTCGTTAAATTCCTGTTGAAATCGAAAATCTTTTCTGTGTTTTTCATTGGTCGATTATTAAATATATTATATCGGCATAAATAAGAAATAACTTTAGAAAGGCGTTTCCTTAACTGCAGAAGTTTCTCTAACAGTTACGTTACGTATACAGATCTCGTAGGGTACATAACTGGTGCTTTACCAATAATTTCACACAGCACACACTAAAACGTGATGTCTTGATATTTTGGAGGATCAGACTGTCTAGTTAGAGGATATAAAACGCCAGGTAATAGTCCCCACTCGAGATCAAATGTTTGGTCTTATATACGTTTCATAATAACGTGTTGCAATCAATCTTAAACGATGAACACTCTCTGAGGGTAGAGAATACTTATTGTTTGTTCAACGGTGGGCTTTTATGTTCTTTTTGTATATTATTATATAGGTGTATAAGCGCGAGAAACTATAAACTGGCTCATAGATCAGCTAATTGTTGCAGAATGGTACAAACGCGGGTAATGGTGCTCTCGGTCGGGGCCGCTTCGCAATTTAAACGCTAACGACTTTTATGGCCAGCATGTATCTTTCTTTAACAAGGTTATAATCAAGCTTTATTTTATTCTGCTTTTTGTTAATTTTTAACTACTTTTACATACGTTTTAAAAGGAGGTTTGTAAATTAGGTTTATAGTCAGCGTATTTATTTTTAATTTAATAGGCTGCTCTTTTGCAGTGTAAATTAAATATTTATTGAAAGTTTTTGTCAACGTACTGATTCTTATTGCCTTAGGTAGAATGCTAACTAAGTAATATTATGAACTAGTTTACATGGTTAAGATAACTAATAATTCAATCAATTTATATTTCTTTATTCAAGTAAAGTAACATTTTTTTTTTGTTATTCCCATAGGTACTAAGTAACTTAATTATTGTCTGGCGGTACTTTCATGGATATTTAATTCAAATAAAAAAAATGGTAAAATGACAGACTTAGAAAAAGCACTCGTAGATTACATAAATGTTTGTCCTATTCGGGATCGAACCCGCAAAACGTTGCGCATTGTGGGTTTGGTTTGGTCACAGCGCAGTCAATTACATATATTATAATAGTTTAAACTTTTCTCATGACACTCGTCTCAATTTAGGCATATAAATATGTTCAGTAGTCTGCAATTTAAGTGATCCAAAAATTACTGGAAAAGATATCTATCTATTAGATACAGCCTAATAAGCACTGCTGATTGTTATTATTTTTATGGCATTTAATCCCCTTGTGAAGCGTTTCACATTATTTTTTAAAGGTTTTATACTTTTATATCAATAACAAAAGAACCATGTAAGCGTAAATATTAACCAGGGGGTCTTCTACCGCCTCATAAATTAGTATCGTTCTTGATGTGGAACAGGGACGATGCTCTACACCGTGTAGAGTCCTGTCTCCCTTTTACAACTGCGAAATGCATTCGTAATCCCTCAGGTGCCTATTACACATATTACTTCATTTAATAAAGATGTCTAACATAACAATTTGAAAGATATAAATTTACATTTATGTTCCTGAACGCTTATCCATATCTGTTATTACGTAGTATTTATGCAATAAAAGGACTGGGTATGGAAAAATATTTAGTCCGTCAATTAGATAGTAATAAGGTAAATGAAACTGATCTTTCAAATGTAACATTAGTTCTGAATCTGGGTTTTATGACGTCACGATATTAATAACATACTAAATTGTGTGTTTATGTAAAGTTTTAAAACGATATCTATTAAAAACTAGATTGATTTTCCGAAAAACGATATCGTCTTTCAGACTTATTACATCATAACTTAACTCTACATTTATTTCTTCAATGTATTTGTATTTCATTTTCGAAGTAGCGAACTTAACAATAACATATTCCTTTAATCTTTGTTGAATACTTTTCTAATCAAATTAGTCTACCGTCCAAAGCTAAGCTCACAACACAAAAAGAATATTACATTTTATTAGAAAAGAATGGTATCTCAGTTCACATAGAGATTAAAAAGCTGTGTCTGCATCGTCGTTTTTTATTTTGCATACTCGATGCTCTTTGATGTTGCTCGGGTCTTTTTCTAATGTCCCTTCATCCTATTGGCTGAAAATAATTTATATTTCCACGTAGAATTCTTTATGTTATTACCCTTTGTCTTTACATCTGTTATTGCTCGAACATACCCCAATTAATAAGCTTTAATTACATTGCTCCAAAACGGCATCTACAAAAATGTTAGACAAAAACATTCACCTATTTTCTATACATTCGCTGACCATTTAAACCAGTAAACAGTGGAGAAACACCGTGCACTTAATTTACATTATTAAGGAAGCTAGAAAAATAAATGTTATTAGATTAACAAAACCAAGTGGAGGTTTAAATTGGCGTTTAAATGGCCACTACAAATAGGAACGCGCGAGGAACTAATTGGTCCACAATGGGGTAAAGCGAGCCGCATTTGTTCTACTGTGAAAGTATTAACTCACGTATGATTTGGGCGGTGGTTGCTACCCGTTTCATTTAAGTATTTGGTCATTTAAAAATTTGTTTTAACCCTGCAAATAAAATATAGAAAGATAAGGCCTGTAAAATATGTCATCGTGCAGATGATATTGGTACCCGATTTCAGCTATGGAGAGCTCTTTAATCATGACTGTCTTTACCAACCTACCAATTCTATTATTAAAGGATATTTTGTCATTTATTTGCTGTCTCGATTCCAATACAAATTGAGTGTTTTTATGCTTGTCTGAACAAATTAAGACATAAACGAGGAAAACAATAGGCGTGAGCCAATTAGCGCGGCTGCCCTTTGCATTTGAGTTTTGAATTTGGAAAAGACGAATATCTTACGAACATGGTAGTTCCTTAAAATGAGAATGTGCTTTAGTTAGTGCAATTACTCTATAAGGATATGACATATGGCTGTATAATGATGTTACCTTTAGTTATACTTAAATAATTAAGGAAAGAGATTCAATTTAATATCACAAGTTGTTATCCTGTCTTTAAATCATTTAAAAAATAGCGCGTTTAGGTAATGATATTCTTTTATATTATTATTTTTCAGGATCATAATTAATGTTTACTTCTTAATATACCGGTTTTGCATACACATAAAGAAACTCATGTACCTACCTTTGTCGGTAAATAAGTAAAAATGTAAATTCCCTGTATGGTAATATCGTCATAACGTTTATAAGGCACAGTGGAGCGTGGAGCGTGGGTGTCTTACGTGGGCCTGCGCCTGCGCCGCCCTCCACGCCCTTCTGCTATCGCACATCGATGCACGCGCATAACCACGCAAAATGTAAGCTTTAATTGAAGCAGTATTGTGCAGAAAAAATATACAAAGAAATATATGTACGTATTCTTATGCCGATTCGTGGAAGAAATTGTTATAAAAATTATGTTATTTGGAGCTTGCAATGCTATATCCATTAGGGAGGAATAGTTAATTTGAAGAGACTAAGTTCGTTGCTTACATTAAGTGTGGTGTAATATTGTTTTTGTATTTAGTATGTCATGTTTGTTATTGCCTGTTACTGTCAGAGTGCTTTTTTCGAATATCCTACCGTTTTGCCCGGACCACCACTATTAGTGTTAAATTATACTATTGTAATCTTTAAACATATCTTTCTTGAACAACCGGCGGGTGGATTTTGGCTGTCCCCTTTTAATATATTTTTATTTATTTATAACTTAACACAACATACTTATTTATTTTATCACATTATACACTCTTTATGCCTTCTTCGTGTGATGATAGTAGCGAACCAGATGTCTACTATTCAGCTAGTAACAGTGACGACAGCTTCACAAGTCTACCCTCTCTAGCTGATACACTAACTGCGCATTTTTCTGATGTTCCTGGGAATTTTAATGTAGTTCACATAAACGCACAGAGCATTCCGGCTCATTTTCCTGATATGCTGGCAAGTTTTGACTGTAAGAATGTTCACGCAATTTTAGTTTCTGAGTCGTGGCTCAAACCTTGCCTCCCATCTAGTATCTACACGTTGCCAGGATTCCAGTTAGTTAGAAACGACCGCGCAAGTGCTGGCGGTGGTGGTGTTGCCATATATTTGCGGACTTATATTTCCTTTTCAATTCTAAATGTGTCAGCGCAGCCTCCGCCACCGAATGCCGGGGAACATCTCTTCCTGGAACTTACAATGACTCACACTAAAATTCTACTTGGAGTTTATTACTGTCCGTCTTTGCGTACTAACTTTTTTTCTTCCTTAGAAAACATTTTAGAAAACGTGGTAACTTCTTACAGTCACATTATAATCATGGGTGATTTTAACACCTGTCTTCTTAAAAATGATTACCGATCTGTGTCTCTTAACTCTATTGTCAATTCTTGCAATCTTTCAATACTTCCTCTTAACGCAACTCATCATTTTCCTCATTCTACTCCCTCACTTCTTGATTTAATTTTTGTTTCTTCCTGTGATCACGTGGCCAAACACGGCCAATGTACGGCTGATGCATTTTCCTATCATGACCTTATATTTCTTTCATATAAAATCCGTCCTCCTAAAGCAAAGTCAAGAATTCTTCTGCAGCGTAATTTTGGTGGCATGGATCTTGGGAGACTTCGTGAGGATGCTGCTAATATTGACTGGTCGCCATTACTTTATTCCCCAGGCATGGATGAAAAGGTAGAGATTTTTTCACGAAATCTAATCGCTCTGTACGACGTCCATGCTCCAGTTCGTTCAGTTAAGGTGAGGCATCTACCTGCGCCTTGGCTCACCGAGGAAATAAAGCTGCTAATGGGCAAGAAGGTTGCAGCCAAGTCGAGGTACAAGGCCTGCTCTGATCGTGCGAACTGGGAGAAATATGTTAATGTACGAAATCACGGCAAAAAGGTGTGTAGGAATGCTCAACGCCATCACATTCACGCATCAGTTGAAAACGAAGATCCGGCTAAGGTCTGGAGATTTCTAAGATCAATGGGGATTGGAAAATCACGTTATGAAAATATTTTTCAAGATGTTAATATCGACTCATTGAACCAACATTTCTCTTCGTCTCCTAATTTTGATAGGATGACAAAACTAAATACTTTAAACACTCTTTCTAGTGTTCCAACCCCAGATTATTCTTCCTTCGTCTTTAGTCAATTTGCCGCTTGTGATGTTAAGAAGAGCATTGCATCCATTACCTCTGATGCAGTTGGAAGCGACTGTGTCAGCCGTAAAATGATCCTCCCTATCCTTGATGAAATCCTTCCTGTCATATGCCATTTCCTGAACTATTCCATATCCAGCGGTGTTTTTCCGGACGCTTGGAAAGAAGCCCAAATTACTCCTTTACCAAAGAAAGCCAATCCTAAATCCTTTTCCGAGTATCGTCCCATATCCATATTACCATTCCTATCCAAAGTCCTAGAACGTCTTATTCACAATCAGTTAAGTTCATTCCTATCCAAGAATAGACTTCTTAATCCCTTCCAATCCGGTTTCCGCCCTGGTCACAGTACCCTGACAGCCTTGGTTAACATTACGGATGACATCAGGCTGGGCATGGAAAATGGGAAATTGACGGTTCTTGCTCTCCTAGACTTTAGTAATGCCTTTAACACCGTTGATTTCGACATTTTGCTTGGTATGCTTAGCTCTCTTAATGTATCTCCAACGGCCATTGACTGGTTTCACAGTTACCTGTACGGGCGCCGGCAACGTGTTCGTATTGACGATAAATGTTCGTCATGGTGCGATACGACCGCTGGTGTGCCGCAGGGTGGCGTTTTATCTCCATTACTTTTCGCTATTTTTATAAATTCAATCACCAACAATCTCCTTTCTTCCTATCACCTTTATGCAGATGATCTTCAAATCTACTCACAGGCTCCTTTGTGTCTACTATCACAAGCCATTGGAAACATCAATAAAGACCTATCACATATAACTGAGTGGAGTAGGTGTTATGGGCTTAAAATAAACCCTTTAAAAACTCAGCTTATTATCATAGGTAGCTCACGAATGGTCTCGAAAATAGACTGGTTCCAGCTTCCCCAAGTTATCTTCGACGGAATCCAGATTCCCTTTAGTCCCGCAGTGAAGAACCTTGGGCTACATATGGATAGTAGGATGTCTTGGGATCTGCAGATGCAGGAAACCAGTAGGCGGTTATTTGCGTCTGCGGGATCCTTGAGACGGTTGCGGAATTTCCTACCCACTGCTACAAAAATTGCGCTTGCACAATCTCTTCTTCTCCCTGTTCTTGACTATGCTGATGCCAGCTATCTTGATCTCAGAGAGGACCAGCTGAATAAACTTGAACGTCTTCAGAATGTCTGTATAAGATTCATATTTGGTTTGCGCAAGTATGATCATGTTTCAGAATTTCGCATAAAACTCAAGTGGCTTCCAATAAGACTTCGTCGGAATGCTAATATACTTTCCTTGCTTTATAATATTCTTTTCCACCCTACAACCCCATTTTATCTCAAAAATCGTTTTGAGTTTATTTGTGATACACATGCAAGATCTCTCAGGTCATCGGAAAATCTAAAACTGAAAATGCCAATGCACTCGACATCATTTTATGACAAATCCTTCACGGTCCAAGCTACACGTCTGTGGAATGCATTGCCCGTGAGTATTAGACGCGCGCAGTCACTTGCCGTTTTTAAAAAAATGGTGAAAGACCACTACTTGGCTTGTTAATCGTGTCACCACACTGTAGGTACCTATTATTATTTTATTTTATTTTTCTAATATCTATCACTCTTAGTATTTACCTAGTTTATTCTATGTTCTAATAATATGTTTACGTAGTATATATATATTTATCTAAATGTACGCCATTAACTACCCCGTTTCAAATTCTTCCATAATTCGATTCCATCCAAAGGTTGTCTGGAAGAGATTGCTTTTTAGCGATAAGACCGCCTTTTGTACTCATCATATTATTTGTATTGACCTAAATTGTTTTTCCTTATGGTGTACAATAAAGAGTATTCTATCTATCTATCTATCTATCTATGTCAGTAACTTCTTACATTTTTGGGAACCTTCGAGAGGTATCTAGAATCTAGAGAGTGGCGAAAATGTATAAAACAGAAGGAATAATAATTATGTAAACTAAAGTATTGACCTTCATTAATCGAAGATGCACTGTTCTGGGGAAAAAAATATATGTGCTTATTTATTAAAAAACAATGACATGAATTTTTTATATAAAAAAAATATTTGTTAAAATATGAAAGTAGTTGGGCAGTCCCTAATAAAATGCGTGTATGTTACTTACCTAGATTCACAAACCAATAGACTACAGAACTCACAAGTGCAGTATATATTGCATAAATAGTAACGTTAACAGATAACCATCTCGGTGAATTAAATAAATATAATTTTATTTGGGCCCGGGGCGCTTGCTACAGTCGTATTTTGTGCGCAGACGCAGCCAACGATAAGACTATCCTAACTACCGAGTAGTGAGCTTATTAATTTTATTTTATTTATTGCTTTGGACTTGCCTTACATTAAAGATGATAAATAATAATGCTTAGGTTCTATTTTTAATTAATCGATTTAAATATCTGTCAAATATAAAGATGCGTGTGTTAGTTCCGTGTTAAAGAGTACTTAAGTTTTAAAGTAAGCTTTTTCTAAAAGTTGCCACTTTATTAATTGTAGCAAGATTTAACTTCGGCAAATACGTTAGAGGTACGATACGAAGGTAAGGTTACGAAAGATACTCTATCCTCCATTTTTGACAAACGAATAAGATAAAATAAAATTACACTTGATTGATTCCTTTTGTCTTTAAACGTTCATTCCGAAATGAGACCCTTATGCACCTGATCGCCTAGGCTGTAGTAGCCATATGTACAGTATATGATCATTTCTCAAAACTATCTTATATGGAAGGCCTCTAGGACACATATATAGTCTGCTATGATTATGCAGCAATAGGCACACATCATAAAGAGTAAGCAAACGAAATCTATTCAGCGTCTAGCATCATATACGTCCGTCGGTCCCGCGCGCAGGGTGTGCGGTCTTGTCACGACTCACGCAGCGCCGACGCAGCCTCGCTATTTGTTTTATATCCAAGACGTATCGGTGAGCGGCACCCACGCCACGCCGTGCGTGATACAAACGAGAACTTTGCTCTTTCCTTATTTATGTGCTACGATTTATTGTATTCCCACTTCCTTGCCTTTTGTTGAAGTCCCAGTTGTCATTGTCTAATTAGGGGTGCTGTGGCCGAATGTTTGGGTTTGAGTTAGAGGAAATGAAATTTGTGGCTAAAAAGGAGAGTATGAGAAACCTAATTGGTACTTTTTCTCATTAAGGTATACTTAAAATTTATTACCAGTGTAGAACTTTTGTGTAACAGCTTTCGAAATATGAAAAACATCTGCCTGTAATATTTATTGTTTACCTATTTGTTCTATACTTACAAACAGAGTTTAGTTGCCCACGCTTGTCGCAATATCCATTAGGGTATATTCTTAATGGAGTATATTTTAAATTTATTAAGCCAACATATCCTGAAGTTAAGTGTATCATCAAGGATAGCTCGTAATGTATGGGCGGCACCGCGATGAGTCTAGGATTTCGTAGCTTAGAGCTCTGTTAGTAGCGTTGCCAGGCAACTAAATAAGGTTGGACATTTTCTTCCAATCGTACGCTGTCCTAATACATTGTTACGGTGTCCCAAGACTTGCATTAAACCTCTTTGCTGCACAAGAATTAGAACTTGTTAGGAATATCTCTGATACTTTGGTCTTAGGCCGACCTTTTTCCGTAGAATTAGTTTTTCAAGCATTCCTTATGTTAAAGGCACGTCTAATTTATAAGTTCTTACTTATCGGAATGCCTCTTTTTTTAGAGCTCCATACTCAAATGTTAAAACGGAACGTTTTTCATATTAGGCATTGCTGTCTGTCGCCTTTCACCAGGACCTGTGATGACTATTAATATTTCCGCTATGACAACCACTATATGTATGTACGAAACCCTCAGTTTCGCCAGACTGACTCACTTGATCGGTTATTCTTTTTTCTTTTGTCCGTCTTTTCGGATGTGAAGAGCTGGCAACACTAGCTGTAAGCATCTCACGCGCTATTACGCGGGTCGGTCGTGAGTGCGCTTTGCATATTTCAAGAACGCTAAACGCGTACGCTACAGTTAAGTGAAATGGATCGGCGTTTATGACGTTACATAGATAACTGCGAGCTGCTTAGCTTTCCCACGAAGAATGCCACGATGTTCCATTAAGACCGTCAGTTGCTGAACAAAATGTTAGATTATAAAATATGAAATGAGGAAATCTTTACTTTGTCTGCATGTACAGCAACATTACTGTCATGTGTTATAGAGTTTTTGCTGTCTGTTTTCAAATATTTAATTTCTAGTAATTGGATAAGGTAAAATTAAACCTCTCATGAAACTTCATTGAAGCCTAAAACGTTACGTGGTAGATGAATCACTAGATTAAACATTACCAGTGTTCTGTATAATATTGTTAATTTTGCCAAAATTTTAAATGACAATGGCCTAAAAGGTATTAATATCATTTGAGGTAAAATTGCTCCATGCACAATAAGCTTAATTCATATTACAAAAATCATAATAAATTCAATAACTATTAAACTCAATTATACTCGACGCACAAATCACGAATCATCCTAGAAATGTCAAGCCAATTATAACATAAATAATAACGTCTAGAAAGGAGGATTTACTATGAATAGTTACCAACACAAGTAGGTATATACAGTCATCTGGCGTTAGCTTTGTGAATTGTGGCACTACGAAGCGAGTGCACGCTTGACCTGCGTAATTGTGTGCTGAGTCGAGCCTATAATACCTTACTACCCTCCGAACGCTTTAGACCTCACGACTTTGATCGCATCATATCGTCTGTGCCCAAATAAGGAGGTGATTTCGAAATCGTTTGTACGCATGTGAAGGGTAGAGGTTATTTGTTGGTGTGTTGTTTTGTAACGTAGTTTTTTACGAGATTATAGAATGATACCTCTTTATGGCCAGTACTATAACGTAGCTCGAAAGTTTTACAAAAAAAAACACATGATTTTTGATGGATGATCATTTTCAGAAAAAAATAATAATACAAAAATAAGATTAAACCTAAAAATGATCAAGAAGAAAAAAGATAGAGATACATATTATTAGCATCCAAAAAATATCAACGATCGTTCACATCCCGTTACAACAATAACAGAATATTGCACAAACTGGTTCAGCAAGTGACATTTAAATCTCATGCATATCACGCACAGGTTTCGACGCGTGTTGTAAATGCCTCCGGACTGAGATCTTGCCTATTAGTGGTGGGGCAAAAACGTGCGGAAGTCTGCTCCGACTAATTGGGCTGTATTGAGACCGCAACGGCACTATCGCATCGATATTTCAGATATTGTGAGCTTTAATACTTATTTAATTTGCTGAAATCACTGACCTGTCGCTTTATTTAATAACAGTCTGGGCGAGCAGGGCTCAGACTGACTGCGTTGTGGGAAACCTCCATCTTCTTTTGTTATTATTAATTAACTTTGTATGCGCTTGTGAGGTTGTAACCTGATGATCGCTTATTATCGAGGTAATCAAACATAAGTAAATTTAATGAGAACTGTTAATTAACAGCTGCATTTAAATAAATTATTGTATTATGAACTTATATGTATTTTTGACAGCTGTGAAGATATTATGTTTATAGCAGCTAACCTACATATAAAGAAATGTCACAAAAGGGCAAATTCCAAACTTTCTAGGAATATTGATATTATTACGTGACAAACAAGAACGCAAAAAACTGTTACAGACTTTATTTAATTATTTTGCTACGTTCGTTGTACATTAATAATACAACATAGAGGTTTTATATGATTAGTTAATCACTATTTACTATTAAATATTTTTTTTCTTTTATACTTATGGTTCGTGTGTCTAAAACTAGGCTGCCACACATGAACGGCGATAATTAGACAGTGATCTTCTCAGATGATGAATTTCTGCTGCTGCAAGTAACAAATACTAAAACTGATGATCGAGGTTAGGCAACGGTTGTTACCGTCATAAATTAGAAGGGGCCTTAAATTTATTTGACACTCAACCGATTTTCTTCTCTTTAGCCTGTTTGTACGTCTCTGTCGAGAGTCCGACACGCACCTGACTGGTTTTTAGAATTACTTGTCATAATCTTACCTACCATATAATTAAATATATGAATTTAACGTTCAAATAATGAACAAGCTGTGTAAAAGACACACAATTTTCAGAACAAATAAACTTTAAAATATACCTAAAGGTTCCACAACGACCTTATTACGATAATTTTATGACTCATAAACTTCAAAAGTGCAACTACTATGACTACTTAAGCCGTTATAACAACTTAAACTTGGAACAGTCAAACGAGTGCGGAAGCTTGTACGAACGTTCATCGCACGCAGGTTGGGCGCGTTAATTTTTCACGGAGCTAACTCGCGCTATTGTGAGGTGTTGAAATGGCCATTGTTTCACTGACAATGGCCCGACAATGCCCCGTATCTCAAAAGGCCGCTGGCTCCCGACCTAGGTTAGGTTAGTCCGCGTATCTTGGCTACTATACTGTAGCTAGTTACTGCCGATAAATATGTGTTGTATACTCCTTAGGTCTAGAACTTCTTTGTTTTGTTTCAGAAAAGCTGTTAGTCAAAACGTAGGTGTGATTCGTAGTGACAATAGAGAAGTCAAACGGAATTATGATCATGTTCGAGATTGATAACTTTCTGTCAATAGGTTTACTCAAATAGAGAGTAGAGTCCAAGTTTTTGGTTATGAAATATCTTTTTAGAATATATAATTACAAGCAAACATAAATTGATAAGTAACTGCGAATAGATCTGACGCGTGACTCTACTTCTGTTTATAAATTTTACGAAGTCGTCACATCACATGCCTAAACTCTCCTAAACTTAAAAGCAGTTTATCTTTATAATGTTTAGACAAAGGCAAAAATGACGGATCAAAAAGATTTTTACTTTTATGTCCTGTAATCATTCAAACAATTAATACATATACATACGTGCTTATTGATATGTCACCTGAACTATTTTCGAAAGACAACGTTAGAACGCAATAAATTTATCCAAAATATGTGTGGGTTTACGTGAATAGAATAATGGTTGAGCTCAGACTCATGACCTTTGCAGTCAGGTCAAAGTGTTGTGTTAGGACTGCCTAAAATAACTATTAGTGTAATAACATTTACGAAGAGACGTTTAGATAGGCGTGTCTATAGATTTGTTTGAGATTAATTTCTATATGACTAGACTAATATTATTAATTGATAAACAAAAGAAGGTAGACAGTCGTGAAAAGCGTGCTTGTTAGTTGTGTAGTTAAAATGCGTGCAAGATCTTTCTTCTTTTGTTTTTTATTGTATTTTATTTGGGAACTGATAGAGATATAATTACAATAAGATCAATGTACTTGCATATTCATTTGGAAACAAATCCGTACACAGTGATACAGGTTTAAACAAAATAGAGAGTGAAATAAATCAGCCGTACAACAAGTGTAGTACCTACATAGATTGTTTTAACTAACATTCTTTTTCTAGAAATGGAAGTGTTTTTGCCATTAACAATGAGATATTATTGTAACATGGCAATAAATAAATAGGTTGAATGATTTCCTGTTAAATTCTAAATGTTTGATCTAATTCTTAGTTCATAAGATCTAGGGAGGCATTAATCTGTGTTATTGGCATACCAAGCATTTGTTGCAGTCGTTTTACATCATCTGTCTTGCCCTGGAGTAATTCTTCCAATGGAATTTTATATTAGTGCATCAGGAATGTTGTAGTTGGATGAAAAAATGCCGGAATTAATGTTCTCCGTGTTCTAAAGAGTTCTTAATAGTTAGAATGCAGATTACGGAAAACTATACAGCTATAGCTAGTTATAAACCAAAACAAAAAATTAAGAATTTGTGGTACATTTGACAACGGACAGGTGAAGTAGGAGATTGGGATATTTCAAGCAAAAGATAAAGGAGAGTATAAATAACCATAGGTATAACAGCATAGCTGAGGGTTATAGAAGGCTGATGATGAGGTGACTCTTACGGGTGTGTCTGGACTTAAAAATCAGTCTGAAACTAAATCACACTAAATTTTTATGCAGCTGTGTGTTACGTATACATAGCAGCATGCTATAAATAAACTTAGTTTCAGGTAGTGAAAATTCAGCTTTCTTGGAATTTTTTTTGAGGGAGAAATATGATGCCAGTACCTTTGATGAATCAATCGATATATATGCGAGATCAGAACAAATATTAGAATGATTTGCAAGTATCGCTTCTGAGTATCGGTACTTAGTAGTTACACAAAACAAAGACACATCTGACTTGAATGTGTATTGATTTATTTAATGATTTCTTTAAACTCATTCCTCACGACATAAAGAAATTACAAAATCATCTGTTTTCTCGGTTTATTTCACAGAATTTAATGTTTTTTTGGTCAAAACAACTTTGGAAAAGAAAACCTTTGGATGGATGGTTCATCATTATATTTCTGCCGTTACCTGTTAATATAAGTGTGAATTTCTCTCTACGGAACCAAGTTGAATTTCAAAGAGGACAAGGTGTTTTCTGCAAGGGGCGTCTCAGTAACAATTTAAAAGGAATAGTTTATATTAAATGGAATGGGGTGGTCCCCTATTACACGGTACTTATTATTGTAACAAAGTTGCAGAATGAGTAAAGAGTTCGAAAGTTAAGTAATAAAAGGAATTAATTGATCTCATGTTATACGTACCTCATCATATATAAAATACATTGTTAAGGCATTTTTTATAAATTCACTTACTTCAACGTAGTTGATTTAATAATGTCGAATTATAATTTGAAACGAATTATAATATCAGCCTATAAATATTAAATAATAGAAGGGAAATTTGAGCATAGAACACCACGCTAGCTCACTGATGATTGGTGATTTCAGATTCCCCTATTTGAATGCCAGTTTTCTTCGCCATGTTTTCCTTTACCACTTTCTGTGGTGTCATAGAATAATTAAAAACTACATTCAAGTTTGGGAAACGTCGCAATGGTTTGCCAGCCTTTGCCTACAAGCGTAGAACCGCAAGGCCGCCACTTTGTTTTTCGTATTAGCTACCCTACCTTAATCTCAACAAGCTAGTCAGACGTTCCCAAAGTAAATGTTTGATAACACTATATGTATACCAACATAATGCTTGAACGGTTCAGATTAAGATATGCATACTATGCAAAGGTAACAGAGTAGCCGGCTGGGTTTCAAGCTTCAAAGTTCCCAAGGTATTAAATGCAAATTGTGAATTCTCACTTCAAACAACGCGCCCAAAGCCTGTGTATCTGCCAATATATCGTGTAGAGAAGACCAGTAAGATTGTTGCAGGTGTAAAAGAGAGACACCGCTCTACATCGTGTTGTGCGCTGTCTCGTTCCCACAACTGCGATAATATTACTTAAGAAGAGGTAGGTTGCACGGATAACAACAACCTTCAAATTTCCAAACTTACAGAACAGACGACAGGATTGTGTACAATGTAAAGGTGATCATATCTTAGTGACGTGAACGAAATTAGTTTCAGAAAATACATTAGGTATTACATAGTAGAGCTGCGTCAGATTCTGCTTTATTCGATTTTCAATATTGCTTAAAGAAAATATCCATTTATTAATTTTACATTGTGATTTTTTTAAATATTTAATATACATATTTGTAAAACTATCTTGCATATAGGTATGTGTACAGTATCATAGTTACCTCCAATTATGAATGCTGCTAATTTGTTCCAAAATGGATACTACTCTAAACATTTCGTCTCAAAGCTTTGCATCGTCAATAGAAACGTATGCTCAAAGTAACTACGTCTACTCTTTGCGAAACAGTAAAGCAAGCTGATGAGTTTCATCTATCAAGTAGGTAACACAACCGTCGCAGCAAAAAAATCTCATTGGCTTACAACCAAATTGGATTCGTGATACGTTCCTCAAAATTTCAAAGCAGGTGAAAGAGAATATCCGCATCCGTTACTATACGCGTTCCTTTTACGTCATACCGCCATTAAGCCCCGGTGTGGAATGGTGGAATCGATCAATTATTTTTCGCTCGGCGTACAGTAAAAAGACGGCAGAGACGGCCGCTACGTTCGGATATTAAACGCCCGCCCGACGTAGAAGGATGAAACGTTCGTGGAGAACTGCTGATCCCTTTGACAGAGAGTTCGCGATCACTCGCCAGTCGCCAGTCGACGTCCTTATCGCAGCTACTATTTTGTTGGGAAATGATTCGTTGATGGCTTTTTGTTTAATGAGTATGGGACGCCGTAGTAGTATAGTACATACAAATATGTAAGTAAAAAAAGTACTTACATATTTGTAAGTACTTTTTTTTACAGTGCTAGGAAACTACATACCTATGTAAGTCGGTAACTATGCCATATAGTAAACCTATAACGCACCGTCTTAAAGTTAAATTAATTAATTAAATCGCCAAACTATCTATCCGATTAAAGAAAGGTGTACTTTAAAATTGAATGACAGTCTAAGATGGAATACAGATTTTTTCTGCTGTTAAATAACTTTTCTGAAAACATTCTATAAAATTCAAATCAAAGCATTTCTCAACTGGTACTTCCTTACAAAATCTTGAAATGAATAAGCATACCTAGTATTAATGATATGTATTAATTTGGTAGTTTTGGTTGGTGTTTTGTGTGGTCTCGGGCGGTGGGTGGTGATCGTATCGGCGTGATCGATGCGAGCTCGCGACGCCCGCTCCCGCCGCATCCAAAACGGCTTCGCTAAAGCGCATTAGCTTTATTGCCGTAACAAGGGTACGCCTGTGTACCAGAACTATGTCACTTACATCTTCAAGTATTCATATCATATGTAATATTCTCTATTATTAAAGCTGATATTGTTCTTGTATTAAATAATAATCTTATAAGCGATGTGATAAGGGTTGGAGAAGATATCTGTTGGAAATCGAATTTAATTTTCCCCATAATAACGGTTTTCCAAATTACAATACATCTTAGAGTTAAGTTAATGTAATAAATTAAAATCTATGCAAATTATATTATCTCGTCAATTTTTCCCGGGAACACAAAAAGCAAAAATTGAATACCCACTGCGTAACAACGCTAATCGCTATTCTTAAACATTCGTCACTCAAGTATTTATCACGAAGAGTCTTACATATAACAACAACCAGCCTACGAAGCACATTCAATCGACTCTCCAAACTAAAGTACCGACATATAATTTGATATATAATTCTCGTTAAACCCTAGTTCCACATGGCTGCAAGGCTAGGTTTTCACGGCTTGGTCTCTCCCATTAGTATCGGTCTGCGAGGCGACGTTGATCGATGGCCGCCCTCCGTTCAGATGCACCCTCTACTTACCACCGTGCGTCAGCTTTTGTTCAAGATACCAGTATTTTCGAATAAACCTAATATATTATGCTATACGTAATTATAGCTACTGTTTTTGTTGTGTCGTAATGATGGACTGTTCGTGTATTATATTGATGTAATGAGGGTTGTGGAAGTTATTATTTATATGTTATTCTCAAGCCATTTGTATAAAACGAACCGTGTAATATGTATTTGTGAGGAGAATTTTAAAACATCATAATTTTATAATAGATTGACTGTCCATCAAATTTAATAATGTTCCTATTAAATTAATCAATATGATGGAGATGGAGAGCTTTTAATGGATTTCAAAACGCCTCGAAACTGAAACAAAAGAAACTTTAAGAAAACATATTTTCATTATGATTACATAAACTAACAAATGAGCTACATTTCGGTGGGCTATCAACCCACAAAGAAAGTTGGGCGGGTGTCGGAGTTAGCTGAAGTTGTTTGTACCGTCTGAGGGCGGGCGGGGTAGAGCGGGGAGGGGGGCGCTAGGGGGCTCACACCGTGCGAACAAAGCCTTCCGTGAAAGCCTTCGGACGTTGATAGATGCGATAAGCTCGGATGCAAGTGAGCTGCATACATTTCTTGCTACAGTTTCCCGCTACCATAATCTTTTGAGTTTTTAAATAGATTTTGTAATTATCGTAAGTGAAGCTAATTACGTTTGTAAAATTATGATCATTGCATGACGAATGAACATTCAAGTATGTCAATTGTGTTGACGACCTTATCTGAATAAGCCAATTTTGTTAAGTAATTAGAATGAAACACATTGGGTCATGCGTGTGCCCATACGATATGTGTTTTTCCACACATTACACAATGGGTGGAAAAGTTTTTTAGTTCTAACATTTGTTGGGTATGGCTCATAGACAATTTTGAAATCGAGTAAATTATTCATTTCACGAGTCGTATTTTATTAATTACTGTCTTATTGTACCTATACATGACGTCGGCTTCTTCCCATTAAAATTAATTAAAAACTTTCAACACTTTCTGTACCATTGTTCAACACATGTTGAAAATAATTGCTGACGAGAACATTGTAAAGTTTACCTTAAAATATATATTCCAATATTTTTCCAAAAGTTGTATGTATTTAATATAAAAAAATAAACTGATTGGTGTCATTGATACTCTGTTGTGGACCAACTTCTCCGT
This sequence comes from Trichoplusia ni, assembly GCF_003590095.1. Lineage (NCBI taxonomy): Eukaryota > Metazoa > Arthropoda > Insecta > Lepidoptera > Noctuidae > Trichoplusia > Trichoplusia ni. The sequence continues at coordinate 7,192,344 of NC_039491.1, forward strand.
TATTCTTATTCGTATCAATTACATAGAATGATGGAAAAGATCCGTGGGTGGTTGTTTGTTTCGTTATAAAGGGCGACTAAAGGCACAATTAGACGATACGAGATAAAATTTGCTAGTTGCAATACATTACGGAGCCGCGGAGTGCTTGTATCAAAACCGATGTATCATTGCCGGCAATGTACTGACGATAGCAAGATAATAAGCCAAGTCTAAATTAGCCCTAAAGGAGCCTACACGACTGACGTAGAATAAGGTCTTTCACCCCTTTTACCCTGACTAAAAAGTTCTCATAAATATTGTAAAATATGGAGATTTTTGAGTAACCATGTCTTTCTTGTTGCTTTCTTTTTATAGTCATAACATGTGCAACGGGCCACTAGTGCCACTAGTGATGAGTAGTTCTAAAGTCTTCATTTGCAGCTTGATAATAAAAGTTTACTTGGGTGTGAGAGTACATTACCCCGCGTTGCTTCGCCCATGTAATAAAGCCTTTGAACTCTGTCTTGCATACCTACGCACAATGGATGCTCTAGACTGTCCGCCGGCGGCGTTCAACGTTAATTGGTATTATTTTAAACGTTAGTTTTTAGTTTTAGTATAAAAATAATGTTATATTAGGGTGTAGACTCAACTTACAGGCGCTTCAAAAGCTTTCTCTGTTCAGTAATCTATTGTTATTTAACGTTTCAGACATGTTTGACGCTTATTTTTCAATAGTGTAAATTTATTAAATTACTGCATTGTTAGTTTCATTCAGGTTTATGTTTTATGCACATTTCCAATGTTCCAAAATTGCAATCGCAGTTTTATATTCGAATATTAAAAAAAATATTCGAATATAAATATTGAGCCTATACAACGAAATTCTTCCGAAACATCACAAAGAGCCCTTCGCTAATCCCTGACCTACAGACGTGAAGGTTCAAAGACCCTTTTCGGGGGTGCGCCCTTGTTGTCGTAGGCCCGATTGTTACGCACCCTTCACGCACTTCCCCTATACAACCTTGACCAATTTCATGGACAAAAAGTGTCAAGGTTACTAAGGCACGATTACTGAGTGCTACTGTGGTATTTGATGTGGAATATTCACGTTTTGTTCGAAAAGTTTTGTTTTTTTTTCCCCAAAAAATATTTATCATTCAAACATACATACTTTTGAATGTCTTTACAAAATTAAACCATTAAAAATATGCTCGATGCTAATTCATTTTCTCATTTTTTCGAAATAAAATAACAGCAGGTTTACTTCGACAACAGCAAACTTTTACTTAATTAACTAAAAGTTTTACTTACGTAACGTAACAAAACGTTCAAAAACTTTGTTAACTTTTAAGATGGAAGTATAATACGTCAAGTTCAGACTTAAGGCGAGGAAGATAGGACAAAAACTGGGAACTAGCTAGAAGTGGCATAATTATAATCATACTCTTTAAAGTCATGCGGTTGGGAAAAAGCTTCTTCCAGATACAGAAAAAAAACTACCTTTTAATCAGCAAGGTTTTATACTAGGTTTGAATTTGAGGTTTACCGTGATTTGTTACAATTTTTACATTTGGCCTGTTGGTCTAGGGGTTTGACTGCTATAGCGGATGTCGTGGGTTCGATTACCACCCAGGATCAATGTTCGTGTGATGAGCATGATCATTTTTTTTTTATTTTTTTATTTATCGTTATGTCTGTATTTAGAAATATATAAATATGTTTATAGTACTCATAACACAAGCTTTGCCTAGTTTTAGACTAGATGACGTTGTATAAATTGCGGAATAACATAAACTTGTGGAACATTAATTTATTAAATATCTCGTAAAAATCACAACGTTGTTAGTGAGTTATTATTCCATAACTATATTATTATAAATGTAAAAGTATCTCTGTCGGTTTGTCTAACTCGCTTTCATGCAAAGACTACTGAACCGATTGTAAAATTTGGTACACGGGTAGTCTAGACCGTGAGAAAGGACATAGGCTACTTGTAACGTAATTGGGGGTTTTTTAGTTTTAGGTAGATCTGCAATTTGTCACAAATACCGTTTATTTGAACCAATGCGTACATCGAAAGTAACTTAGTTTGTCCGCCTATCTGTCTGTATCTCTGTATCTGTGCTTGTACTAAAGTCCAAGCGGACAGACTCGCGGGCAACAGCTAGTATAAAATATTTTTATTACTCCAGTTTCAAGTTGCCTGAACGAAATGAATAAATAAAAACATGCGGTAGGTTTTTGTTATTATTCAGATGTTTATTGCATTACAGAATAGGTCATGATGTCAAAAAAAGTTATGAGTTTCTTTAGTTAATATTAATAAAATTGAACCGTGTAATGTTGCTCATTAACTTTAAAGTGCATAACCTTGAGTGTTGTGGAACTTAATACATTATTATTGCAAACGCTGTAAACCAGTGGAAGGATTCTAGATTTTACGACCGTAGCTGTATAGAGCAAATACGGGTGTATAGTCAGAGTATAGATATTCTTAGATGCTAGGGATGAGGTTGCAAGTTTACAAAATATTAGATGTGTGTGTTTGTTTCATTTCTTTGTCAGCACAGATAGCTGAGTGGTTGACGACGCCTAGCCAAACCACAGATCGCGACGTGTCGCGGGTTTGAAGCCCGCGGAGGACAAGCTCTTCCACAAATGCTTGCCTTAGTCTGGGTATCTTTGTGCATGTTAATTGAATGTTTGTGAAAGTCCTGCGACATAAGGACTTAATTCCTTAATGCAAAGTCGATTAAAAAGTCTCTACTTGAACTTTAGATTTTATTTAAATTTAATTACATATGATTACGGTATAGAGACTTTCTGTAATGTTTTGGTAGTAAAGTTCTTACTCATACGCTTTTTTATCCATTTGTAATATTTTATAAAAAGTTTTATGGAATCCTCAGACACACTTTATGTAAGAACTTATGTTATTACAGGTATACAGTACTTAGCATTAACATCATAATAACTGCACTTGACATTGTTGTATACAGCATTTTTTAATTTTAATTCTAATCCTCACATTCACCATTCATATTAAACTGGAATCCATAAAAAAGAAACCAATATAACATTGGTGGATCTCTAAAACATAGCATGTACGTGATATAAGATTCATGTGAATCATAGTAAAACCAGGTAGTACTAGGCACGGGAACACGATGCCGTCTGCTCTGCGGCAGAGCGTCGTAAATGCATTTTCTTATAATTCAGAATCGTCACGTAGTCTGAACGTAGCAGCCTCGGGCTGAAAGCCCGGCTACACAAGAGCGCAAGCGAATTTGCAGTTACCTCTTTTTATCTCACGCCCTCACCTATAAAACTAGATAAGAAAATTGGATTGAATAAAACATATTTTTTTATAAAACTTTATTTTAAAAAAACCGGTCAAGTGCGAGTCGGACTCGCAAATAAAAGGCGAAAGATAAACAAATTAGTTGTGCAAAATTTATGACCGTAACAACCGTTACTTAAAATTGTAATTTTTCAGGTGTTGTTATAACGGCAATAGAAATACATGATCTGCGAAAATTTAAGTTTTCTAGCTATCACGGTTCACAAGATATATCCTGGTGTCGGACGGACGGATGGACAGACATACTTACGGACAGCGGAGCTTCTGTAATAAGGTTCCATTTTTACGCTTTAGGAACTGAACCTTAAAAAGAGGTAGTGAAAATGAGTAAGAGCACGTAATTTACTCTTGTTCGGTACTTGGTGTAAGGTCACGCCGGCACTTTCACTTAACTTAGCTTTTGATACAACTTCGAAGGTTTACTCAGTGCACTAAGTTCACTTGTTATTGACTTAATAATAAAACTTTAAATGCTTGTATTTAGTTGCTTTAACTTTATGTGGCCGTATGAGGTTTCCTTAACAAGAATATTGTGTGATTAAAAACAAAAGTTATGTAACAAACAACAACATGCGTGTTTTCTTCATAAATTTAATGTTTCACATTCATGTGAAACGTATAAGACATGAAACAAAAGAGAACCTATCCCGTATCATTAAAATTCACTAAGAACTACATTACATTTTTATAGACAAAGAACTTACATTGACTTAATTATTAAAACAACTCAAACATATATTTAAACGTCGTTTCTATTTACGGGTACGATATTAATCTGTCAAGTGCTACACGTCATAGGTCGATTTGACACGTGACAACGGGTGTCACATGTAAGCTCACAAGTGCACCGCTGCGCGAATATTTTATTTGGGCAGTGCGGGGACGTGGTCCTCCCTGCGCCTATCCAAACGGGAGGACGAGGGGGGCGGGCGAGGGGGCTGGAGGGGGGTGTCGGTGGGTGCTGAGTGCCACCGGGGAGGGGGCGTGCGACGTTGATCGATGCACGTCTTGCGCCGGAGGCTGCACCCGACGTAATTCATTAAACGCTGAAACTCCAAGCGGATTTTGAGTATTAAAACGATTTCTCACGGGGTTGTCCAGTTTGGCTGCTCCTTTATGTAAGAGTGGGCTTAAAACGGTTTGCTTAGTTGATAAAGTGAATAGGAATTAAGTTTAAAAGCGGCAAAGGATTTTCAGTCTGAGTCAGATCGTCTGCGCGTAAATAAATTAACAAAGGTAAATGTTGAGGATTCGTTGGAAATTGAGTCTTAATTAGTATTTCGTAGTGTACACTGCCACAATATTAATGGAAAATTACATTATTCAGGAAATGAGTGCGGTCTGCCATTGGCGGTCCTTTCTTTGTTCACCAACAATGTTTACCCTTTATAAAGTAGATGAGAAAACAGAGGCCCACATTTTCATATTTCGTATCTTTGTGCATACTCACTTTTTTATTTACGTATAAAAGAACCTACTAATTCATAAACTCCACAGCCGAAAATTCGATAAACCTTTACGTATCTACATTACCTATCCTCCTATAGCACAAAACCAGTGCTAAGTCTTTCAATGACCAATATTCTTCCCCAAAAGTGTGCATCGTGCAGTTTTTGTTCGGTTCGTGGGTTCGACAGTTTGACAACACGCTTCACCTCTTCCCGTGCTCGGCAAACACCGTGGCTGGCTGTGTCGCCTGACGGATAAACAACCCACATACAAACCAATGCAGGTATTACTTGTAAATATTTTTAAAGTCCAGAAAAGAGGTCGGTATCGCGTCGACGAATGAACTAGAAAAAGTATAAAAAATAAAAAGACATCGATAGTGTTGGTCCTTTGATGTTAGTGTAATTACGTTAATGTGTAGTACATGTTTATTTCATACTTTTAAGTATACTTCCTTTAGATACGTGGCGTTATGATGTTCCTTTTCTATTAAACTTTTGTCGTGGCTACAGTGGCTACTATTGATACTTATAAATTTTAAAATATCTTTTCATTTCACGTGCAGCAAATGAAGTATGTGTAATTGTCGAGGTATGTGTTACAAAAAACTTGAAATATTTGAATTGAGGGTTAATTTTGAGGTTAAAATGGAATCCTACTTACGAGGCACTCTTGACTGCCCGTCTGAGAAGAAAGATACATATACCTCAAAAAAAATACCATTTTGGGTACGGATTAAGATTAAGCAATGGTAGTCGAAGTAATAAATTGATGGGTGATCTGATTGCATATTTTTATATTTGTTCTTCTTGTTTGGAACCCTTAGGACATATTGCGAGTCTGGCTCTCGCTTTGTTTTTTTTTCTATCTATAATGAACTATAATATACCTGTATTGACTATAATAAAAAAGTATCTAAGGTAAATGAACTATCCATGAGATAGGAGAAATAAATGTTTGTGTACACTGTATGCTGTAAAACATGTTTTTCCTAAACCAATAAAATTTTACGGTGATAATTGAATAACAATACATAATTTAAACAACGCTTTGCAGCGGTGTGTGTCGAAGTTATAATATTTCATGCATTGCAGATAATAATGCACTTAATTTGATTACAGACAAGGATGGAAATTGAATCTTGCAAAAGAAAACTAGAAAATGTGTAGGAAAATAAGAGAACAGGTGGTTGAAATATTATGATGTATTTTATGTGTCAAGACATGTACATTCAACGGCAAAAGTATATGATCCAAATACAGTAGTAATTAATGATTAGAGTTCTCGTAAAAACTATGTGGAGAATATTAGACATTTTGATTAAGTACATAATATATTATAATGTGTACATACTCATAATACGCATATACAAATACTAATATTTGTATTTTATATTAATTACTAAGCGTAAGAACTAATTATATTTTATGACATCCATTTATATTAATTTCAATTAATATCCTGCTGTATATAGCATAAAATAGTAGTGTATTCAATCAAGATTTTCATGACATAAATAAACACGTATACTCCTATTCAAAAGCCTCCCCTTAGTATCCAGAATATACTAGTGGACTCATCAAAGATTTTGGGATGGACGCCATACACTGCTGTTTACAAAGTAGAAGTCCTAACTAGTGATGTACAATCATCAACAACACTCGATAAACAAAACAGATTTTGCAAACGGTAAAAAAATTATAGAACGTCTAATTAGTTTTTAGAATTTTGGCCAACAAATTTTCATAACATACCTCTTACTACTTATGGTACTTGCTGTACTTACTAGTTATTTGTGTGAATATATCTTGTAAAGTTAATGTTTATTTAGTTTCGTCGTCGACGGTACCTATGTGTCAAAGCTGACCCGGTGGCCGGTCCATGCTTTGTGCTAGGACGGCGGCATCCTGTGTGTCCCCTTGAGTCCGCACGTTTAATAACATTAACGTCTCCTATACGGGAATATGTCTGGATATTTAGTTAAGGTAAGTTATTAGAAAAGGTATTATGAGACATATTTCTAAGTAATGAACGGAACACGAATTTTCGAAGCGATGGACTATTGTTGGGTTTTAGTATGTACATTTTGTGAACCTTAAACCTTCAATTTTCAGCTTTAGCTTCCTGCATGACAAAATATATTTGCAGTTGACCTCTAAGATTATGGCGGGTGAAGCTGAATTATTCGGTAATAAATAATTTCTAGGTATAGGTACTATAGTCAAACTCAAATTCCTTCTTGCGCAAATTTAATCAATTTTCTATTTAAACTTACCGGTATAGGTAACAAGCAAAGCTATAAATAAAACAAAGAGTAGGTACATAACCAAACCACAAGCATCATAAGTATAACTATACATGCACGTATAAAAATACAAGCCTGTAACATTCCCTACGTCATAAGACGTCGTAACAAAAAGATCATTAATTCTAGTATTACATAGCAGAGAATTCTAAGAAAAATCTGAGTCCAGTTTTTCCCCATAATCTTTTCTGTCTCGAGCTGAGTCTGTGACGTTGATCGATGCAGGTGCAGCAAGAACCTGCCTTCACTCCTCCAACATTACTCTACTCTAAAACCTAGCGGCCAACTTTAAAACTGTTTACGTGAAACGTTACCTGTTTTTGTGTAATCAGGAGAAACATTTTGGTAAATTGGATTTTTAACCGTTAACCCACATGTTTGTGTGTTTTGAAAAATAATGCTTTAAAATCTATGGCAAGGGTTTGCGTTATTTGATTCATTCTAAACTTAAGACCAAACCTAACTCCCTGTCTTTTGATATCGCAGCAACAGTTGTATTTGATTACTTATAATATAACTTTCGTATGGCGGATGCATACATTTTCACCCGAGAACGGTTTTCTTACAGGTATTTATCTCTGTGAGCTGATGCGGCGGCGGCGGCGCGTTTACAACCATAGGACTCAAGTTAGTTACGTGACAGCAAAGTACATACATAATTAGTTATTTCGCACAGTGGATTTATCGACATTAATTTATCATTCATTTATGCATTATAAAATATTGACTACAGTACAACCAATTCATTTGAAACATAACTCTATTTCATTTACTTTTTTGAATAAAAAAGATTTCAATTTTGCATATTGCTATTCTTTCAGCGTTTCAATTTCGTTATATTCGTTCTATTTTATTAATATGATTTTCCGAAATTGAAATGGGTCCTTACATTAAGTGAATGGTAACCAAATGACTGGAAGCTGTAACTAATGTTGCTTTCTCAAACAGTATTAGTCTTGTCGTACCGCGCCTTAGTTAGGTAACCTCGGAACAGATGCTCACACTGACCATGTTTCATGAAAATCTTCATAAATGTTCACGTTTGCAGGTTGTAATTAAAATGCATTGATTATGTACTTTATGTGAATTCTTAATGACAGACTCTACAGATAAACTTGTCAGGTGCCAGTCTTATTCGGGACATTGAAAGTTATAAAAGTGCAAAAAACCATTTAATAATTACAAATATATCTTTGGAAAAAGGCCGATGACCCATCATATTTATAAACGAACCATCGACGAATACTTAAACTAATCGTAGTTTTTTCGTTCTTTTGTACATATTACATCTAGATAGACCTGTTTGTTTTTAAATTATGTTTCTTTTTCTTGAAATCCCATGTTTCAAAAACTGTACTTCAAAAGCTTGTAAAAACTCAGTAGACTATTGCCTCCGATATCGTGTTGAAAAACTTACAAAGAGAAAAATAAACATACAATAAAATCGATCTATATCGACCTTCAAAATCGTTAAAAATGATTCAAATTTCGAGATGTCATCAACAAATCTCAGTACTGTTTATTCGATACTATAAAGCATTGGACATCCTGGATGACACACAACGTTATGTAAGATGCATTGTGATGTCAACGTTCCGAGTAGCGACGCATAAGAATCGCCTATATATTTTTAGAGTTATAGTCCAATAGAATAGAGGCGTGAATATAAAATTTTATTAGAAACACGTGTAACGTTATGGTTACTTGACGTAACGCTGTTTGTTGTAAGTAACTGAGCTTCAAGAATGGGCTATGGATACGTTTCCAGCTTTGATTTTATACCTGCCTATAGGATATATCGTATAGTTGTACAGTGAATATGTTATGAGTTTATGAATTTTAAATCTTATATCCCATACCATATGACTGAAGTCAGGTTCATTGTTAGACGCAACTGGATCGAAGAAGTTTCTGTAAATCGTATGGATATCTACTTGGGTTCTTTACCAGTATAAAGGAAAATTTAAGTCACTAGTTGTCTTTGTACACCGTGATTTTTAGTCGTCTTACAAAAGCAGCCCAGTTCATGTATCCAATGACTAGATCTAGACTACGTTCATGATAAAAAAATAGGTAATTATGAGATTTGAATAAATTTAAAACGCAATTTTTATTCAATATAATGACTCAATTCGTAGTTTTTTAGAAACACAGTTCTGTTGTGAGAGCGGTCCGAGCCTTGTAATAATGGTGAGGGGCGCGGGCAGCGGCGTTTTTATCATTTTTAAGAGTATATTTCAGATTTCTCTTGTTTAATTTTTCTTCGTACTTATTATCTTAGTTGATGATAAAAAAAAAATAATCGCGCCTAGGGGTATTTTACGTCGGATACATGAACTGGGCTCCTTTTGTAAGACGACAAAAAATCACCGTGTATATTTCGCAAGCTTAGCTAAAGAACTGTATTTATTAATGTTTGGCGAAAAAAAAATGTTTATCAGTTAGTGATGGCACGCCCTGCTGGATCCCGCGAGATTAATTTAACGGGTGGCGAGTGGGGCGCCAATGTAGACGTCTAGATGGCGCCACTGAGCACCTCGACACGCGGCGTCCTCACTCGTCTAACTTTCTACGATAAAACTGGCACCAGAAGATAACTAACATGAAAATATTAGGGGTGACAACTTATAGAACCGATGGGTTACGTAAAGTTTTGACCGAAAAAATGTGCTTTTCTGCTATCGTACTTACATGGATGTCATACAATGCCCTATAGCCCTTTCAGACAGTTGCGAAACACTAGAAAATGCATGGTACCTTGCTTCTCACTTGCTAAGATTACAGAAAAATGTTATAAGGAAGGTACAGCAAAGATCTATCGCTTTACTGTTACACACACAGTTTGTATTATAGTATTTTTTTCAATCAAACTGTTTTGGTATCTACCTATCTACATCGCAAGCCTTAACAATAAATGGTACCGAGGTATTATGCACTAAGTAACTGTCTAAATCCACCATCCATTATGTAGGTACCACCTAAACTTAAATCCACAAACTGCAGCGCATTCGGGAATTATCCTTCCTATTTCCCTACTTAATGGGAGACGAATGTCGTTAGAAGTCGCAAGTGCTCGTAAAATCCGGCAGTTTTCGGTATGCTCACAATCGTACACTGGGAACCTTGTTAGAACGTAGCCGAGGTAAAGATAAACGGTGCAGCGAACAATTCTATATTAGTTCTTGTCGTACTGCATGTTGTTCTTGTGTTCGACATCTTGTTATTCTGCTCTGTGGCCGTTGCTAGGGGTACGGTGGCGAAGTCTGAACAGCGGCCCAAGTACGAATGGGAGAGGGGGCAAGTGGAGCGGAGACGACTAATTGACCATCGACTACATGCAAATCGCTAATTACCGTCGTCGGTAGCCGAGCTTCGCAAATAAATAATGGTCGATACAATTATTTTCTATTGCCCGACCCGCAAATATCAGATAGTTATGCTAATGATATAAAACTATGGAATAACGGCTGAAACGTCGTTAAACCTTTAACTGATTTTTTTGCGTGACTATGTATACCTATATTACCTATACATGTTGCGGACTATTGTTTATTTATTGCTGTGGCTTTGCCTTGAAAGCGTTCAAGTGTTATCTGTAAAGTTGCATGTAAATACGTGTAGACGGTGTTCGTACTTCCACCGGTGAAGGTACGAGGTGTGATTTTCTTACAATGTTATTAAAAAAGACGTGTGTTTTGTTCGTGAGTCGTGATTACACATTTATTGTTTATTTTACTTTGTTGAACTTCACACGTGTCAAATCGCTTAGGGACAATGCCTAATAACATTTGTTTGTATCTTTCATTATGTCACTCTATGAACTAGGCAATAGTGAGCTATGACGTACAGAGCTGAGATATTGACAATGGGTCTGTTTCGATTGCACACAAACTATTCAAGCAATGCTCACTCTTACAAATACTCTTTTTGAGGAAAGAATGAGGATTATGAGAGCAAAAGGGGAGACTTACGTTGCTGACGATCATGAAAAGAGATTCCTTCTTCCTTTTCACCGTATTTGAGTCAGCGCTGCTGAAGATTATAGAATAAGTTGATTTTGCTTTTATGGTCTGAATGTATAGTCAACAACTCTTCATATCTTGGAAATTGTGATTTGTTGACAATTATTCATATTTACTGGTTTCAGCAATTTCTTATTTGAATTTTGTATTTTCTGCTGCGTTTTCGTGGGACAAAAGAAACTGTAGGTATCATTGTACACGACAAAAAGGACCAGATAACTTGAGCTGCCGTTCTTTAAGCTTCTACCTTATACCTGGTAGTGTAGGAGAGGTCTACTCACTGGTTGCAGTGTTATCCAAAAAAATCTTTTAACACAGTACGGAATACATAGAATTAGGTATCTTTTCTATTACCTGTATTATAACAATGCCTTAATAATTGTTGAGAAATAAAAGATAACATTATAATAGTTGCATAATATGCAGTTTTTATTTATTTAGTTATTCGTTAATATGTTTAGTTTGTCTAGACAAAGAATTATGAGTTTTTTGTTTGTTAATTCTCATCAAATCCCGATGCAAGGTTTCTATGGCCTTCGTGGTTTCCTAAATAACGTTTTCTAGACTTCTTATTTAGTTTTTCGCAATCCCCAGACGTTGCATTTGTACAAGACTTAGTACTTATCTAGTAGGTATCGGAAAATATACCTAAGACTGATCGAAAAGGAATTAGATTAAGCTTTGAATTTTTTTTTATTATTATTAATGTTTGAGATATCTTTATTCCTTATAAGAATTACAATTCACTTTATTTATTTTATAGTTGTTAACATTTACTTTACTTGTTTTACAAAACTATTATAAAATATTTGCGAACTAGTTCTTTTTTGTTTAGCCATTGCTGTCCCGCTGCAGGGCAACAGCCTCCCTTAGATTCGTAGTTTAATTATATGTCCCTTTAAAAATAATCTACAGGCTGATTTGAAATAGTTTTAACGCAAACTTTTCCAATTCGTACTTACAAAATAACTCTATATTAGTATAGAGTCTTACCTCTACAAGATTAACAATACATCACTACTGCCTCATATTAAGAGATCACTATATATCGATTTATTGTAAGTTGTGCATAACTAACTTTTTAATCACCAGCGTATCCGAGCATAGATTATGCACTTGTAAATTGGATAATCCTTGACATTTACCGTGCGTCTATCAGATATGTTTGGAACTAATAAATAACGATAAATAAATATGCACATCGGTTACTGACCAAATAGTTTTGGCAGCAACAGCTGAATAGATCAATAGCTTAGCAAATAACTGTTAACAGACAAGATAAATATTTTTGCGGCAAGATTAAAAGAATTGTAGTTCAATTCTAATTTAAGAAAGGAAATATTACCAAATATGTTTTTATTTTTTACAAGCTGACCCAGCAAACGTTGTTTTGCCTAATAACTTATTTCTAGTTGTATGTATTTTTAATGCCACTTTATAAAAAAATGAAAACAAAAAAATTCATCCCAAAAATAAAACAATTTTTTTTGGTGTGAACAACCCTTAACACTTAGGGGTATGAAAAATAGATGTTAGTCGATTCTCAGACCTACTGAATACGCATATAAAATTTGGTAAAAATCTGTTAAGCCGTTTCGGAGTACGGTAACTAACATCGTGACACGGGAATTTTATACACGGTGATTTTTTAGTCGTCTTACAAAAGCAACCCAGTTCATGTATCCGACGTAAAATACCCCTAGGCGCGATTATTATTTTTTTATCATCAACTAAGATAATAAGTACGAAGAAAATTAAACAAGAGAAATCTGAAATATACTCTTAAAAATGATAAAAACGCCGCGCCGCCGCCCGCGCCCCTCACCATTGTTACACGGCTCGGACCGCGCTCGCAACAGAGCTGTGTTTCTAAAAAACTACGAATTGCATCATAATATTGAATAAAAATTGCATTTTTTTTTTCAAATCTCATTAATACCTATTTTTTTATCATGAACGTTTTCTAGTCATTGGATACATGAACTGGGCTGCTTTTGTAAGACGACTAAAAAATCACGGTGTATATTAGAAGATTTTATTTTCGAGGTTAACCTTTTTTGTTTTTCAACTACTCTCTACAAAAATGTTAATCAGAACCCTTTACATAATGTATTCTACAAAAATAAATGTAACAATTTTGAACTGTATATCAAGTAAAGAAGCTGCGGAGATAAGTCGAACAGTGGCGCCATCTAGACGTCTACATGGATGCTTAGCTAAATTAATTCTCACCCAAACAAAGTGCATCACGCCATGTAACGAACGAACAACACAACAACGTGACATAAACGCTGTATGCTGGGAAACATGGAGAAAGAAAAATAAAATGTATTTGTAGCTCTCAACACTAAAAACTAAACTTTGGTAAATGCCTTAACATTATATTATCACATCATATCTATATTGAGTTTATAATAGTTGCTACCGCGTCGCCAGTATTTTTGGGGGCTAAACATTCGAAAAATGTTCCTTTATAAAATATCCAAAAAGGTAAACATTAAAAAAAAAACCCCCCAATTTTAGAATGTAGAGTCTATTTTGAATTTGGGAAAATAGTTTTGCCACCAGAAATATAAACTCGCCATTCAACATGTCATTTTGAATTGTGAAATTAATTTTAAAATGTAGCTGACAGTTAAAATTATTACTTTAAAAAGTTTTATTGACGCATGGCGCTCGCTGCGTAAATAGAATACAGCGCCTACATTCGAATAAAGAATTATTCATTTAAAATGTGCATAACGTTAAGTTTGACGTAAAAACGTTTTATTAAAAAACAAAATGACGAAACATCTCTTCAATTTGCTTACAATTCTAATCATGTATTTCCCCATCGCAAATATGGAATAGGTTATGTTAAAAAGTTTTTATTGATTAAGTTGAACAGCAGTTTTAAAATAAACATGAATTCCCAACTATGGTATTGTAATAAATATTTACAGACGTTATTTTGTAATAAGCATTTATTTTGTAAGTTATGTTACGTCTAATTTTATTAAGTTCTTTAAGGTGAAGTTTTACTATGTAAATATCAATGTAAGGTTTTAATTTTATTAAAATATGATTACCCGTATTTAGTGGAACGATACTGTGATGGAAAAAAACATGTTTTGGAAGCACTTGGCTACATTATATTAAAAACTCAGATATTAATAGAAGAGTTAACTTCAATTAAATCGGGGATTTAACAAATATGTTTGTCTAGATATCTATGTATAAGAAATGTTTAACGAGATCCAACAGACAAACTATGTCGATAGTTTTGTTGGACATTGCATCAGATTTAATGTTTTTTATCATGTACCTGTTTAATAAATAAAAAAAAGAGCTCTCAACGAAGTTCATTATGTTAACAAAGAAAGTTATACAGACGTTAGGCATTGAGAGTTCCGTATAGAAAACTGAATATAAACAAATTAGCATAAATGGTCACCAATACCATCAAATTTATAAGCTTTTCAACAGTTGCTTAACATACATATCCATTTTTATTTGCTGTTATACCTGTAACAGGCCTAAATCAGCTATAAAATTTCAACGGTCAGACAGACTGACAATCATGACTTCTTAATATGGTTTATTTTTTACCCTTTTGGTACAGAATAACAAAATAGGTTTTCTTATAGAGAGTATAGGTATCTTATAAAGAATATCATTACTTCATCTGAATTTATCGATCGGTGGAATACTTACAATATTTAATAGGCGAGTGTAATTTTTTTTTTTAAGCTAGATTCTCCAAAAGTCCAGGGTTTGTTCAAAAACGTACTATCCAACCTCTTTGCAACATTTGAGTAAAACGCTCCCGTCAGTTTAGCAGTGAGTATTAAAAAACATACGTGTCTTTTTGTCGTCACATTAAGCGGGCGTAGGGGTGTCGGCGCTCTGTCATGCAATACTGCAATCATAGCGTGTATGCCACCCGACGTTTTCTACTTGAAAAATAACCCACTATATATCTATTCCAGAAAACTTTTAGAGACAACCATAGAATGTTGAATTTCTGACGTTTGTCGCATAAGATGGCGTGTGTGTTATTTGGAGCTTTGGAATTTAAGTTCTGGAAGTCTTTGAACGTCTTTTTTTAGTCGTGTATGACTCAGCCCGCATGAAAACTACCAAATTGTTCGATATGGCTCTTTTTTCCTTTCCTATCCAAAGTAGATTCAAATTGTTTTCGAAATATAAGGGTTCCTTATTATTTATTTATCACATTGGACAGATAAATACAGAACACAGTTCTTTGTTTGCTAAATACCTATCTCCGTAGTCCATAACGTTCGAAATCTCATCCTCTACACATAAACAAACCAAAAACATCAATGGCCACATTATATCAGCTATAAAAATTAAAACAAAACACTTCAAAGTTATAGCCCAGACTTTTAGTATTATTCGGGAGTAAAGAACGAGCTTATCGAGATAGGTTAGTGCCGCAATTTTCACGATAGCGTGGCCATTAAAATAAAAAAGGCAACTGAAAAGCGCCCAAGTTCTGTGTACATTGGGTGCATTCGTCGAGTCACGCAGGTTGGATAGGTACAGCGTCACGCAATACGGCTGTTGTCACGTGATCCCGATGCCACAGGTATAATATTTCAGGACCTAAACTTAATAATTCATTGTTTCTATTATCCAAATTTATTCGGACTGTCTGTGCAAGTGCAGATGTTTGCCCGTGTTAAGATGTAGTTCTAGATCAGTTTTAAGTTTACGATTTTTTGGTGATAATTGTTTTTATATCTTAATTAAATCTAATTAGTCGAACTGGGAAATTTTCAAAATATAGATACGTATTTTTTAAATAAATAAAATATTACGAAGGTAAAACGCGTCAAAGATATACGTAAGGAATTGGGGACTAGTAATATCACTTGTCAGTAAAAACTGTACTGATAAGTGACGTCATACGAGTCTTCAATCAACTCTATCATCTACTTTTTTTTTGTTAGTGCGATAATAAATTTGATTTAGGTCATATTAAAGATTTTCTTTTATGACATTTGAATGAACAGTAATTTTTATGACAACTAATAAATTGTGCTTAATCTAGAATTATTTGATAGCCTATTGTGTAACTTTTATGCAAAATATTTTAAAAATAAGTAAAAAAATGCTTTATTGGTCTTACTTAAAGACGCAAACAGATTTTAGGATTAGATTTTAAGATATAAAAGCAAGTTCTAGGTTAAACGAAGTCTTTGTTGTCATGTTATTTTGTTTTTCTCACAAAATACCTTGTAAACTTAATAAAATACGATAATTCGAGATTATTTATGATTAGGTTTAATATTTATTTTACGTAAAAATTATAATTTACAATACAGAAGAAAAGTGTTTTTATCGGTGCAAGTACAAATGGTATTTTCAAAACATATACATACAAAGAAAAATGCTGTCATCACATGCTTCTTCTAGCGGTGCCTCTTCAGCTAATTAGTAAACTAAATTAAAACCCACGTTCGAGACGAAGGTGCACAATAACGAGGCTGAAGTGGAGCTGGGCAGGCCACTTGGCCAGAGATCCGCCGGTAGGTGGACTAACATAGCGACAGAATGCTGGCCAAGACAAGGCAAAGGAAGCGTCGGTCGTCCTGGAGCAAGGTGTGTCGATAACATAGTAAAGGTCTCTGGTCGAGTCTGGATCGTAGAAATTGGCACGAGAAAAGGAGATCTATACCCAGCTGTGAGAGGACAAAGGCTGTGAATGATGATGATTAGGCACTTGAAATCGTATCGGCTATTTTCTTGAATAAGGCCTAAAAATTCGGGCTCTTGGAGCCCTACATTAGTCAGGAGATCTCAATAAGCCCGTTTAACTAACTTAAACATTATTACCAAATAATTCAGAATCCAACTCATGAAACTAATTTGTCCTAGTTGTTGTTTTTTTTTCTAGATTTCTATGTCCCTCTACTGGGCAAAGGCCTCTCCACGATTCGCTTTTCTGGGCCAAATGGAACCAACCTACGAAAGTTATTAAAATAATATTATAATCCCTTTTAAATTCAGCCAATGAGCTCAGCGAATAAACATACAGCTTTTAAATTAATAAGAATATCAACGGCTACATAATATTAATACGATATTATTATATATTAAAGTAATTGGTTCGGCTGCGTGTATATCTAGGAGCCGTTATTCTGAAGTGTTCGCATGCAACCCGTGTGACCTTATCATGCGTACTGCAGTGCGTGAACATGGTACATCATAATATTAAATGTTGATAACACACGAGAGGCTGTTTTTATATAAACATAAGGCAAGCTTACTTATTGATTAAATTGTTGCATGTTTCACAGATCGCAGACTACCTATAAGATAATAATTTAAAACAAAAAAGTTAATATCGGAGGGTAAAAAGAAATGATAACCTAAGTATATTGTAGTGAGCGCCAAGATCTGTTTTCCTTTAAAACCATTATAATTTAAGTATGGAATACTTATTTTTATATAATTAATTGAAAATATTTCTTAATTTTCTTATAAATTTTATTTATTTTGGCGATACAGCTAGGCCCACAGTACACAAGTGTAAGGCGCGATATTAAATGTAATTATTTAAGAAGGTCATTTGACTAATTCGCGTGCGTGAGCAAATGAGGCTGGCTGGATATTTAAAAAAATAAAAACAAAAAAAAGAACAGAAGAAAAGTATGAAAAGTGGCGGGAAGTGAAAAGGACAATTCATGACGGGCGATTCTGGCGGGACCATTGAAAAATACGTCTACGCTTAATGTACGGATTAAAGATTAATAAGATTATTGTAAAAGATTTAAGAAGGTGTGGTATCCGAATAAAGTTGTATTGTTGACAAAGGAATTTTATTAAACAAGCAAGTCTTTGTATAAGTCTACGCCACGCAAACTTTTGGTACCTAAAGATAATTAAGTCTTATTTTTAAGTCTTTAATCAAATACGTTAACCTTTAGAGCTTCGAACATAGGATAACCTCGTTTAGACTTTGGTCTACGTTTTATTATTACCTCTTTAAAATGTACTCTGTAATAAAATTGGGACCTTGACCAATTTCGACTCTGATCGTATAATTCTACTATAAACATTAAAGGTTGTCCTTGGATTTAAAAGTGGTGTCGTTTAGTGACATTTCGAGTGCTGTGATCTTTCTTTCAGAGACAAGAGTGCTTTCTTTTCTGTCAACTTCAAAAAGGAAGGATTCTTAATTCTTTAATATTTTCTGTTATTTTAATAATTCTGTTATTTTGTTTAATTACACTACTACTACACATTACTGTCCCCCTATACAGTAACTCCATTTTGAAGGTGTGCGAGAGAGATGGAGCTCTACGCCGTGTATTACGCTGTCACTCTTCTACAACCACAATAATATTACTTAAAGACGTGGATAGCAAAGATATTCTAAACACATTAAAACATTTGTTTTAACTAGAATATCGTTAAAGCATTATGTACGACGCATTGTCACGCGGTATACGCGACTGTCATGCAATATCGCAATTTTAATGCGCATGGCTGACTGAAAAAACATAAAAACACATTTATGATTGATCATACTAATTATTACTGTATAAATTATAATTATTGAATTGTGCCTCTATATAGGGCTTTAAGTACTATTTGACGTAGTCCTATAAATATAAATTGAGCGATTAAACTACTTTACAATGTTGTAATTGCTGTGACTGTTATATGGAGTCGAAGGAGGTTTTATTGTAGACCTCCCTTGCATGACATTTGCAACTTTTTTGGCAACTTATTTTGACCATTTAAATACCTTTATGTTGTCCCGATCTATTTAAAGTATAGTTATTTAAAATATATAAATAAAATGTATTATTTAAGTCGATTTTACCCTATTGCTGTAAAGAGAGAAATGTGTTCTTTGACATAGATATTTTATTTGAAACTACCGATTATATTTGATATTATTTTATATCAATAAACAAAAACCACTACTTCAGAGAAAAATACCTAATTAAAAGGAAATCGTTCCATTCAACCATTTTATTTTCCAAATAAGTACAACTTAAATCATAAATTAAGACATTTAATGAATTACAATAATCTTATTTGACTCGAAATAAACATTAAAAAACACCGATCTAAAAGCAAACAGTTTTTTGTTTGCACTATAAGATATATTATTGGCTAACAAACAATCATTCATAACCTCTATTCATACACGTATATTGTCTAAATAACGTCAAGTAAAACAAAAAATAAAACGTTAAAGAAATGATTAAGAATAGATCTGGTATCAGTTAGACTCATGGGAAATTGCATTTGGTTTAACGTCGACTTATCTTAAACCGAGTTCACATTTTATGTTTCTTTTGCGATTGTAGACGAGAAAACCGCGACGATATTTAGACTGAACTGTTTTTGTTGACACTTTCAGTTTCTACTTACGTACACAATACATATCGAGTGTTTTAGGGAAAGGAAATAGATGTATATTAGTACAGAATGAGTTAAGGTGAAAAACATAGTGAATATGACTTATCAAATTCCTTATGTGAGGCTGTCGAGTTATTTTACGAGCTTTTTCAGTATGTATTTTTTTAGTTTTTTTTTTCATCACCCAAGGGATTTTATAGAGAATAACTCTGTGTAAATATGACTTTATAATGAAGATTGCAGTCGTTTCTTTCTCTGACTTACAATTTCAACACAGTAATTTATTAAAAAACATCTCTCAGTCGACCAGGTAAATACTCTTTTATAAAATAAATTAGTTTGTTCAAGCTTAGAAAAGCAGCTCAGAAAATGTAAAATAGAACAAGAAAATATTAACTTATCGTTGAGTATTCCGAGCGTAGGTAGAGTCAACGCACTCTTATGTTGGAAGCGTCTTCCACATAATGTTCTAGAAAATCCCTGCAGCATTTCTACGGTACGGGGTGGGGATAGATGTTGATAACCTGGATCGGGAGCGAGGGCGCAGGGTCGCGGACCCTGCCGCACGACCGCACCCAATCTAAACCTTACTACCCTCAGCTCTAACTACCGAGGACACAGATCCGACATGCACAGATACTGCAACTCCTAATTGAGACTATTGTGACCTACAACTATTTTGGATTTGACAAATTTTGACAGAATCATGTCCATTTAGGAACATTGTTAATTACTTTCCGAAAATTTTAAGAGAATTTCCATAAAACGAAAATTATTAATAAAAATGTTTTCTCTCAGTACAGTTTTACTGACATATGAGTGCACGAAATATGTAGTTACAATAGAGACATTTAAATATAATTTACTAGCTGTTGCCCGTGACCGTCCGCGTGGTTAGAAGATATAAGTTACGATGTATACCTACCCTATTTTACCCTATCTTCGCTCCTATTAGTCGCAGCGTGATGGTATATAGCCTATAACCTTCCTCGATAAATGGTCTATTCAACGCAAAAAGAATTTTTCAAATTGGACCAGTTGTTCCTGAGATTATCGCGTTCAAACAAACAAACAAACAAACTCTTCGGCTTTATATATTAGTATAGATTAGGCAGAGAGTTTATATGATGTAGGAAATTACATCAGTTTCAAAATGTGACAGTGCCTACAGTTTAGTTTATTCCTTCACACTTTTATTTGTGAAATGTATGCTTAGATAATGCTCTTGTCTGTCAAGCTGCATCAGACAGTCTAGCTGTGCCCGCATTTTCGTTTACGATTTATGAGAATAGCAGTGATTGATCACACATCGTTTTTCATGACTCAATTTCCTGAAGTCATACTGGTAAAAAATAAGCATTAAATTTCAGTCAATTTCAGATTTTTATTTAATAAATTTTACGTTAACAAGTCTTTTGTTCTTAAACACTTGTAATAAAAGCTCGTAGTACCTGAGCTATAAGTGAGCGTTATCACTTTAAGAATCACTTACGACCTTACATCGTCGTTATTTACTCCTAGTATCTCATAAAAAAGTGAATGCGTTGTTGTTACAGCCTCGTAAACGATTTGTCGAAAACGTGATATTTTATAACATTTATTTAATTAGCCTTTAATCAAAGGAGTGTAACATCTGCGTCGCCGTCGCCCACATTTCCATGCTACTTAACTTTACATGAATTTTTATACAGCGAGGTGAGGGCGGTTATTAAAACTAAGATAAGATTGACGCGATTCAGTGCACGACATCGAATAACTCATGACGTGCTTTCAAGATACTGTTCGCCACACGAATTAGTACGAAACGAGGTCTCCTTGATACAATGCAGGGGAAAACTTAATCATACATTTAAAGTATAAATTAGAAAAATATGCAGATGCTTACTTACAGAGCGTGATTACGTGGGATTTCTTTCTTTAAGATGCGAAAGTTTGTGCGAGCATGTCTTGTTGTTGAGCATTATAATTAGTTATTAACCCACCATGACGCTGATTAGGTCTAACATGGTTTTACGTAAATACATTCTCAACTGACTTAAACCGAGATCTTTTTATTCAGAAAAGCGGATGAAAAAACTGGGAAAAGCTGATTTTCATAAAGAAATAATAGAAAGCTGGACGAGTGCATTTAATATGTTGAGCTATAAAACTAGCATAAAGAGGGACGATAATAAACAAATACGTAGATGTAAGTGAAGTTCGTTGCCCAGACTGCAATTGGAACGATGTTCTCGAATCATAAAGGCATTGACATAAGGGGGGCTCGGGGTTCCGAAATTCCTGCATGCGGGGCGAAGCGAACAAACCCCCTCGATAAAGTTGCGTGCAAGGTGAACGGACCTCGTAGACGTTCGTTTTGGGCGATCTGACGGCTATACAACGCATTATATAATATCCCTTAGTTTAGATTCGTGCTTTGTTCTACAAATGCATGCCGTTTACGATGTTTTTTTTCTTTTATTTTGCTTTAGGTGGTCATGTTTACAACACACTAATAATATTGCTATTGCTTTATACAACTTTTTTAACAGACCAGACATTCCTATAGTTACTGTAACAATTTTTTTTTAAATCTAATTATTTCTGAAATATTTAACTTACTATACAAATAACCCGTTTTTTTCTTATAGCGACTTCTGCAGAAGGTATTTAATCCTTGTGTCCCGCAGATTTCACAAACATTGAAATTGAACGTACAATAGTCCTTCGCGGGGATAGAACCTACGACATGTCACAGTACGCGCGCATTGGTTTTACCTCTACCACTCGGCTATCCCTGCAGTATTGTTTTTTGTAATTTTTTTCTTAGCTGATCAAAGACATAGTCTTTTATTTTTACAGGATAGACAATTGCTACCTTGGAAAGGTTTTCTTCTTCAGTCAATAACCAGTAATTTGGATAAGAATGGATATATGCAGTTTAAATACGTTGTACGATGTTTTAAACAAATACTATGTATATATATTTCATGAAATATGAATACCAAACACCTGTAAAATGTTTTCTTTTAATTACATGGACTAATCAGATTACATTTTCTATTGCGCATACTTAATTGTTCTAACCTTAATGAGTGGAGGTTTAATAATAAATATGCTGGTTTTAATACAACCTTTTTATGTTAAAGAATTCTTTATTCTCTTTACAGTGTTTTTTTTACTTTTGTTTGTTAGTGGCCAGTTTGCTTTCTCTTCCAGTTTAGAGATTTATCTTTTATCAAAATCATTCAAATTTTTAGAGCTTCCATCTTTCTTGTTTAAAAAAAAGTCGATAGTTGAATGTTTTTATTTTTTTAAAGGACCTTACAGAAACCACGTGAAAAAAAATTCACTCAGAAATCGCTTACCACATTAATGTCATTTCGAAGTACCCATTACAATAAAAGGCAATGTCATAACCCTTGTTAATTATAAAAATAAATAAAATTGGTTATTGTTATAAATTAGTAGATACCATTTTCATAATTATTTTTGAGAAAAAAATATCTATGAGTATACAGACAGACACTTATTGACAGGTAGACATAATACCTACGCCTACAGGGACGTTCACCTTCACAGTCAAGGACAGCCTAGACAAACAGATCATAATCGATTTCGAAGGTTCAAACGAATCGTGTAAAAATCGATTGTAGTATCAACAAGAGTTTGTTTACTCTCGTATTTGTGTATATTACAAAAATATTTTTCTCTTTGTTTGACGATTTTCTTAAGATATGTTGTCAGCTGTATGTTTACTAGGTAATGTTTGAGGTTTCAGTGAAAATACATATTTATTTATTGAAGACAGATTACTTAGTGTCACCTATTCAAATGATAGAAAATAACGAGTAGACAGCTGCCCGTATCATCTACCCCTCAGTGCTTTCTAAGTGTGGAGAAGAAAAGGCCACATAAAATCATTACAAAACTTTATGCAAAGTAAATCTATATTATAATAATATCCAAGCCCGCTATCACGAGTCAGTTATCTCAGCTGCGTAAACCAATTGAAAACAAACTCATTACTACAAAATCTTTTTAATTTATCTTCACTCCACATAATATCGGAATAGTTTTAAAATTAATTATATTTCATTTCAAAGTCTAGACTCTAAACAAGATAGGCATATCCATGATTGAATCGCTACAAATTGTAGGCTGTGCGGGTCTGGCGGCCATGATGTTATTAGTTTGGCATAAACTGGCATAACGCTTGACCCGAGGGCACAACACTACGGTGCCTTTTCATGTCCTGTTATATCATTTTGCACTTTTACTGGAATGCATCTGAACTTGTAAACTTGCGAGTTATATATATGTCCCTACCTTTATTAAATACCAACCGGTACAGTTGTGCTTGTACTCTTTTCGTGACGGTATTTTGAAAGTAATAAAACTGAAATATTTTATGTTATTAAAAGTTCATTTGAGCTTTGTAAATTATTTTTAACTTTTAATAAATTATGAAAAAACTTATAAGATTATGCCCCAAATGCAATTGCATAGCGGTAAACGTGGTATTTATGAAAATATGTGTTTCCGTTTTAATTATAAGTCACATTAAACTTAACTGTATGAAAGTGACCACCATATCATGACCTACCTCGAAGCTGGTGAGTTGACTCTTAAGAAAATCAGGCAAAAAGTTTTTTTTCAAACAAATAATTGTCATTTTTCTTTTTCTGTTAGCATCTTTGGCATGAGACGTGTCCAGCACAGGCTTCCCGTTTGATGCTCGCGCAGGACAAGCATTAGTGTGATTCATTACAGTATTGTGTATGTTATTACAATTATATGCATTGTTCGTGATACCCCTCTTGTGGTACACAGGTTTACGTGTAGGTACAGACTTTGAAGATTGACGTAACATTTTCAACGAAATAAATTCAGTTTAAGTAAGGTCAACCCACGTTATGAGGACTTGCATAGTTTATTACGTGTGATTTAAAGTGATGCATAAAAATATTATCTTACGTACAGGTAGTCTACTTGCTATTACTTTAATTCTTGCGTGCTTCTGTGTATGTATTTTGTCTTATTGTATTAATAGATAGACAAGAAATTCTTATATATCTTATGAAGTATAAGGTCTGTTTTCATCAATGATTTAAAAAATGCTAATTAGTTTTCTATGTAACAATTTTTATTTTTCTAAAATTATTAACAAGAGTATATTTATCTAGAACATGTACTTAATACATAGTCATTTTTTTAAATTCGAAAAATGATTTTTAAAATGGCCAAGGATATAAAACTTTTTTAAAGTCGACAATAATTAAGAGATCAATCACCAATCAAATTTCGAATACAACGAAACAGTCACACTTTACATAATTACCGGTAACCGTTGGTAATGTGATATCCATTCAGCCATAACGAATAAACGGTCATATAAACGATTGATTACATAGACAAAAAATCACGAGCATTTATAAAACTCTATTG
Organism: Trichoplusia ni; assembly: GCF_003590095.1. NCBI lineage: Eukaryota > Metazoa > Arthropoda > Insecta > Lepidoptera > Noctuidae > Trichoplusia > Trichoplusia ni. The sequence continues at coordinate 7,217,269 of NC_039491.1, forward strand.
CTGCATTCAATGAAGGGTAAAGTTTCTATACATTGGAATCGGACGCGTAGAAATGTGAGAACTTACTGAATATACAGTAGGTAAGCTGATAGCAACTGTTCGTCGTAGACAGTTTGCCGTCACTCATTGTTAATCAAAGATGTTTGTGTGTTATTTATATTACTACTTCATTAAGTATTGAAATGATTTCAAAGTATTCACACAGTTTGATTATATTATCATAACTTATTTTTTGTTTGTACTGGATGAAATTACTTTGTCTTAATGATATTTTGGTTTTAAAACCAACCAACCAAAAAACTATATACTTATTAAAAAATATGACATTAGCCAGAACAAACCTTTTCTTTACACTTAATTTTAAATAAAGCTTTGTTGAACGCATAAATAACTAAATAAATAAAACAAATAAAAATTAAGTCTTTTTTACTTATCCGAAATGGAAATTTTAGTGTTAGCAGTATAATTTTGATGAGTGTGGAGTGACATTGACGTGATCGCGATTATGTTTTTATTTGAAAGGCATACCTACTATGCCTTTCAAATAAAAACATACCGAAATATCTGTCAATCAAACGAACCGAAATATTAGTGAGTTTGAAATTTTGCGGTTGTTTTTGATGCTGTCTCTATTATTTTAAAGTTGAAGCCGTTTGATACGTCTTTAGTTGGAACAAATTTTAGAGCTTTGCTTCAACTTGATGAGTGGCGTTGAAGTGTTCGGGAATAAGACCTTTTTTTCTGAGAGTACATTTAAAATGTAAGTGACTTTTGTTTGATGTATGTATTTTTCAGAACTATAGTAACACATTTGCCTTGAGAAATGATGGTCATTTGACGTATAATAAACAATTGCATTGCTAGTCATTTTCGGGTTTCTTATAGTCAAGTTATTTCAGAACGAAAACCATGTCTAGACGAAGTTTAAACTCGCGAAACAATTGAACTTCAGTCTTGTCATAGATCGTGGAAACTGTCTCTTAGGACTTGTTCTATGTTTACTCGTCTAGATAGAAAAAGAGAAGAAAGTTGGAAAAAAGAAAGGAATAAAATAAACTTTTGAAACAACTAGTGTTGTTAATATAGTAATACAAATTCTTGATTAATATTCAATTTTAATACAACGTTTTGTATACAAATCGGATTATGTAGTAGAATAAATTTGAATTTTGAATTGCACGTGACACGTTAATTTAATTAGTTTAGAAGGCTTAAAACCGCGTCATATCATGTACATACTTGCATAATATTCAATTGTTTCAATTTTAGTCTTGAACTTTGATGACGTGTGAGCGTCGAAACAAAATTATCCACCTACAAATAAGTATCAATATTTAGGAGCGAACTAGTGAAGAGTCATATGACAATTCTCTCAGTCTCTAATTAAACAAGTCAAAATATAACATTTGTAAGTTGAAATAGGGTCCTGAGTCCCTCTGTGTATAGAAGTTAACGGAACACTTTTATTGCGTAATGAATGAGAAAGGTCGGCGCGCTCGGGCCCAGCGGGCGGGGGCCAGGCAGCAGGGGGATGGGGCGCAATACCACCCCACGAGCCTTATTTCGGGTCATCGAGCCCGACCCCGCAACCAACGAACGCAGCGTGAACCGCCTTGCAAAATTGAGTTTTCATCTTGGATTATTAATTTTAACAAAGTGTTGAATTAAAATAATAAACTATAAAAGCTTAATCCTTTACGAAGATTCGTATCTCCTTCACTTCGTGTTACCATTTTCAGATTATGGAGAACTGCCAATTTCTACTGTCGTTATCTTAGTATCCGTTATTGTGGATTTGAGATGCAACCTGAAAAGATCTCATAAGTGACTATCATGACAATAACGTTCATCCACAATACATGTTATGTAAAAAGAAGGAGCTGTGCCTGTAACGTCTTTAATAAGTTAGTATTTTTTTTTATAACTTGATCCCAAAGTAACAAAGATTTCTTTTAAACATCCGCGGTGCAAGTTACAAACAAAAGCCGACATACAGTCCTTATAAAGTAAAACACGACTTAAAACTGTATAGAAAATCAGACTAAAACGTAGAAATTAAGCACGGTGGTACAACGTACGGCCGTGCTTAACGCGCCGATGCGCACCACCCGAAAACCGAACTTGATGCCTTTTTGCCCCTGTTGGATAACGTGTCCTCCTTCATACAGCTCTTCCCTTCTCTTTTTCAATGAGTTTTGTTTTTCAGACTTTTAAAGTCATCGTCGACACGAAATCACGTTGTCTGGTCTGAATGTATACGCAATATCTTCCACATTTTCAAACAACAGAATTTTCTTTTAAAAGAAAAATGTAATTTAATAAATTGTTTATAAAATTGAATATAAAAAGGATTTGTTCTAATATAAAAATAATTACGAAATTAATAAAACACATTAGCTTACGGTGACGTTAATAACGTAGGTCACAACACTAAATGATTGTTAAGTCAATATGAGCGTGTTACACGGTATAACCACGAAGAAAACTAATAAAGATTTTAAAGCATCGATAAGTAGCATGCTTAAACTGCTAAAAACAATATTGTTTAAAGTAAATAAAGCTATTATTCCTATTTAGTTACACCTTGTTAATGCAGTACTCACGCATTTTATCAAGTAATAAGCACCAAGTTTGGATAATGTATTACTGATAGACAAATTGCAAGGAATAAAAAAATATTAAAATCTGTAATTTTACTTAGCAATGATAACTTAAATCACTTCGATCTTTTAAATAATGCCTTTGAAGTTTGTAATGAAATAAAAGAGCGGCACCATTGTGTCTTTCAAAAGACGTTTCTTTGATCGTAAGACGTTAAAGTCCACTGTGTTATTTATTTTCGCAGCTTACGTGGTACCTTCACTGAATGTTCTAAATGCACGTGATCGGATTTTGTACACGAATCGTATGGCGACACTATATTGAGTTTAGTCAAAAATCACACAAAAATGTTTTATGGTTTGATAACTAGGGTATTCTTTTATGTAATTATGAACAGTGCCGGATTATAAACAAACGTATATACAAGTAAATGATAAGATACCTTTTGGTTACAGTAGACAGTTATGTACGTGTTAAATTATGTAAAGGTTGTATTTAAGGACCTACCTACTTATCTTTTTATATGAAAATACACATTGTATTACTAGTTATAACTAGCCTGTCAATGCATACTGTGGTACTGAACAAACACTTTTCATGTTTACTTTGTATTTGGTACTCATACAGTATTTTGAAACTTCTTTTCATTTTGCGAATTTCTACATATTATTTCATGGTTATGCTATCGTGTTAATGATCGTGGTTAATTGCAAAATGCCAAAATTGCTTTTTTGCACAGAGATTAAAAAAAATATGTTAGTTTAATTTTAATAATATTACATTACTTCATTTAAAATAAAGCATTTTCATTTGTAACAAAAGTTATGGCTGGCCTAGGCATACCTGATAAAAATGCTAAAATTTCTAGTTTTGATAGCATCTAAATGCATTTGGGTGACATTAAAGTACAGACTTATTTATACTCAAATGACAAGACACAATTTGAATGAAATGTATTTTCTATGCAAAACAATTTGATTGTAATTATTTTATTGACACGCAGACGTTCAAGGTTGTCTAATTGTTAAGTTTTATTAGTCACAGGTACTTAAAACAATTTAAAAATGTTAAATAGACAATTGTCGTCTGGTTATTATTTGATACTGTTGAACTTGGTTCAAATTCTATTTGTATTATTTAGTTATTTATAATTTTAGATCGGTGTCTTCTGCAAAACAAGTTTCTTTGGTGCAGTTTTCGGAATTGTGGCAATTTAGTTTAAGGTATACTGAGACTAATTAAGTATCGGGTTTAGTAAGGTATATTGGCACAAATATTTTGCAAGCTCTTTTTGTCTGGAGTATTGAAAATATCAAGGCGCTACTGGTCTACTACTTAAATGAAAGTTTTTTTATAAAACTAGTTCAGAAATCCGTAATGAGTTTATCTTCCTCATAGTTAGCTATCTGAGAAAAATCCAGATAAGACATGCAGGTTACGATAAAAACGTAAAATTAATTCATCGAAATATCTCGTCTACGCACGAACCGCGTACTTAACATAACTAATGCATATTTTTTTAATCTAACGAGAATATTTAAAAACACGGTGTTTACTAACGCCGCGGCGTGTGCCTATTAATCCAATGCGCGCGCACCGACAGGTGAGCCGCGATAATCTTGCGTCTGCGCCTACAAACGGCGTGACCTTTCCGTAATTGAATAGGCGTGCGCGTTTCCAGCGCCGCACGCACGTTCTAAACGCACGCGAGCGATTAACTCGTATAATGATAAAAAAAATATCATCTTCTCCCATATACAGCTGATTTCTGCCGTAATGGTCAACTATTTGTGTAAAACGTCCCCTGTGTATGTCTCTCATAAATTTCCGTATTTATATCGGCAGACACATTATGTTATTAACGTTTCATTATTCAACAGCTTAAAGAAATAATATGGAGAGCAAGTACACGACTATCTAAATCTTCTTCACGTATCGGCGGTAAAAACATATGTCCACGAGGCACGAAGCATGTTGATATGTTCTGAAATGACTTAACAATTTCCTTGCGCTAATAAACCATTGTCCCGACTTAATTCAGTCCGCGTAGCGACGCGGACGGGTGGCTACTCCACATTTCCCTACATAATAATGTATGTAAAACTGCCCTTACAATGCGAGAGGCTGCAAAAAAACTTGAATGTTCTTTCATTGTTTTTAAGTTTTAGTGGCTTATTAATATATATGGTTATAATATGGTAATGAATTGGTTCGAAGTACCGAAGGCATTTTCTTGCTTCATTGGATTAGACGTTTGTTTGGATCGTAAATAAAATATTTAATAACATTTACATTTGTTTATCGCGGTGAAATCCACTTTTTTGTTATTACAGTTAAACAAAAACATCCTTATTTAATAGCTATTTTTTCTGTGTACATTCTACGTGTGAACTAACATAACTTCCAAAGATATACCTAAATATACTATTATAAAGTAGATTACCAAAATTCCGAATTTCCAAAAAGGTTACCAAACAGATGAAACTATTTTGGAAGCACTTAGCGCGACACGATTTTGTGTTTTAGTTGCCCTGTACAAAAACAGTTACCGCGAAACCACTCCCGTTACGTCAAGGTATAGCGGTATTTTAGTAGTTAGTTAGTTTGTTCACACGATATTAATAGGGCAATTCGTTTGAAGGAGAAATACCTATTTACAACCTCAATTACTCAACTAAAAATCGAGTTCTTTAGACAAATTTGAGCCAATGATTTTAATCAATCAAAAACGAATGAATTTAATCCTTGTGTCGCGGGAGATTTAAAAACATTTACACAAGACATCAAGACTTAGAACCAGCATTCGTTGATCACACAAATGCTCGTCCTGCGCGAGGATCGAACCAGCGACACGTCGCACTCAGTGGGTTTAGTTGTTCGATAGGTGCGGTTTTCATTTTATTTTTTAAATGACTTAATGTAAGCGCTTAAGGAAAAGCTAGTTAGGGTGCTAACTAGAATTCTAGTTTTAAAATTATGTTATGCAGAAAAAATAACGTATCTCCATATTAATAACCTCGTTATAGGAGCCATTTGCGGCAACCGAGTGATCATTTATAATACCCAATTAAATATAGATGATAAAAAAAGTATTTAATTGCACAATTAAAACGCCATATTGGTCATAACACCTTTCATAAGTAATTATAAAGACACATGATGAAGTATTTATCATTTATGTTAGAATTTTTTAGACAGAAATTAAAACAGTCTATAGACTAATAAAATAGTCAGTTTAAGATTCATATTAATTCCCTCGTATTAACATTTCATCATTTTCTTTTTCATATCTCTTTGATAGATTGCTTACTTACGCACATTAATAAAGCGATATATCAATTGGAACAAAGAACATAATTTACGAGTTACAATCTGTCTATCAACATTCATCATTCAGTCGATACATATCTTAGGCCATAAGTTTATTAACTATTGATCCAAAAATAGTAATAAGTCTAGAAAAAGGTGACTAAGAATGTAGGTCGAAGGCATTCTAGAATAAACTTAAACAGCGTTGCGCAACGGGCGCTTTATTTTAAGTGATAATTGATACATCCGTGTGCCTCTAATCGGCCGGAAAACCGCTTCACTGGCCGATGCACATTTCGATTTTTCTCCTTTGATGTGTTTAATAATGCATGAGCCGGATCGCCGCTCTCGTAGTATTCACACTGTAGAACAAATTTACGAACACCCTCATAGACACACGCGACCGGACCGCAGTTGTTTTGATCCCAGGATCGATGTCTAATTGGGTTAGTGCACACCCTGATAATAGGTCACTCAATCTACACCTGTGTGAATTAGAATTATCGAAGTTCATTGTACTTTAGTCTTGCACCCGATTCGGAATTCATATTAAAGGACTTGTTCTTTTGTTTCAAAAAAGTACAAAAGTGAAATCTATTGCAGAAATAAATTAAGAATATGTTACGTATGAAAGATCATCATCATCATCATGATCATCAGCCTTTAGTAGTCCACTGCTGGACATAGGCCTCCCTCAATGTGCGCCATAGCGCCCTTGTTCGGCTTGCCGAAGGATGGTATGAAGGATATGTAAACATTATTTCCGTTCTCGTCAATTCTTTCTTAAAACAAATAAATATACTTCACTACGTCACTCTAATTAATTAAAAGTGTTCAGAACATATCTGTATATCTCGAAATAACTATGAATGACATTAAACTTACAAACGTATGGTCATAATAAAAGGTTTTCCGTGTTCCATAGGATGAAAACAAATTTAAATTGACGTTGGTAAAACATTTAGTTTGCAGACGAAGCGGTTTTATTTATAAATAGTATCGTTCCAGTTTCATTGCACTGGGTCAGCGGTGGAGTCTGTTTATTGATTTGCTAACGGTCTCGGTTAATTTTGGCAAGGTGGGCCGTCCGGCAACTCATCTCGCTGCCGACTGGCCGAATGCATTTTTGAACACAGACAAAGTATTCATTTCATAATATTTACTGTTATAATATAGTCTCGATGAAACAAGATATTGACTGTCTTATTTTACGAATTAGTGCATCGTTTTTGCTTCTTTTTAAAAACACGCAGATAAATTGTAGAGAATAACTATGCTACGAATATTCATAAATTTAGTAGATGTTCCTAGATAAGAATATGCAAATCAAATAGAATTTTAATTACAATGATTACAAGAAAGGCGGTTTGCTTACAACTATGCTTAAAATGTTACAAAAACAGGCCGGTCGAGTCTAATAGGTTTAACCTTTTTAATTTCACCATAAACGCAATTAAATGGCCGTGCATGCTCTGCACGCACCCTTACCTCATCCACATACATACATAGAATTATCTTTGGAATATTAGCAGCTTAAACTGACGCACACATCGTCGAAAAATATGCGAGTAAAACATGATCACATGATCACGCGGGAACATAATGACAGCTGCCGTACGCGTGTCATTTGACAGCTTTAGCGATATACAGTGACCACGTCAATTAAAAAATAGTCGACATTCCTAAAATGTCGTAAATATTATTTATCTCGTTAGTCTCATTAAATATTCTGCGTGCGATGTTTTAGGGACAATTATAGGTAACTGTAAAATGACATTAGTTTATAGGTAAAAACGTGGGCAAAATATTGATGAATCAACCAATTAGGTTAATCCCAAGGAATTAAGGAACACCTTAAAGGGATTACTTAATTGTGCATCAACAACAACAAAAATACGTCATTTACTTGCTGGCCTAATCTTGTGTGTCAAGTGGAGAAAAGTTTTGCCATTTAAACGTGGGCATCATCGGTCTTGTATTGTATACCATTAATCCAATATTAATGGTATACAATCAATAATTTGCCTGTCATTTGTAGACCGCATTTCGTAACGGTTTTGGAAAGACGTCTTATACGTATATGTATGTGACGTCATTTTAAGGATTTTTTGAAATAAAAAAGGTCTGATTTCATAAAAATGAATAGGTACGCACGTAAGGATTTTTTAAGGTATTAAAGAAAAAGTTGATTGGCCACAAATAATCATGTTAAAGATGAGCTTAGCTTTATATTTTGATACAGTTATTAAAAAAATAACGATAGCTTCCTTTTTTTGTAAGCATTTAAAAAAGGAATCTTTTACCCAATGCAATGGTGTACTGTTACGTCATAATGTTAATGTTTTTTTTTCTCATAGTAAGAGTGTTGCTGTATTACTATGTTAATAAAAACAATCACCGCTGCGCCCACTAGAGCGCCTCATTGGCCGAGTAGTCGCAATGCAGACTAATGAGCGTTAAGTTGCGCCTTCGATTCCCAGGTACCAAAGTAAATATTCTAAAAAAAATATTTTATGATAACATTAGAAAATAAAATGTAAAAATAATTGTAAAACTATTTCTTTGAGTATTTTTTAAAGTTTGATCGCGTTTTGTTTTTATTAAAGCCCGTTAAAGTAATACAAATGCATGCATGATGGAGATGAAGACATGCACTTTAAATTTATTGATACTATTATCATAATGTGTTGTTCATAAGAGTGGTTTTGACGCAGTTGCGTGTACATGCGCACGCGCCGCCCCGCGCAGGCGGCGCTAGCTTTACGCCTTTCAATCATTCGCTCGCATTTATTATGCTACGTACATGCAAGATCAAAATGAAAATTTAGTTTGCTAATTGGAAGCCTTGCGGAATAGACATTATAAACATACATAAAATATCATATTTTTAAACACATATGAATGTAGATAGTGCAAAATTGCAAAATGAAATTATCCAGCATCAAAATTATGATCGTTCCCACCATTCCTTCATCTTGATTTTTTTGTTAGGTAACTATTTATTGTTACAGCGTCTTCAAAAATACACCATTTCTGAAAATTTATGTTCATGAGGCACAACCTGATGACAGACAGACAGACCTACAGACAGCGGAGCCTCAGTATTGGGGGTTCCATTTTTACTTTTCGTTACGGAACCCTGAAAAATTGAGAAAAATATAAATCAAAACCCCTTCCCATCAATATTTTATAACTAAGTCCGCAATTACGAGTACATACACCTACAATTTCTTCACATAATATTATCGTATGATAAACTTTTTGCAGAACTAGTGAGAGTGAACTAGAACAATAATTATTATGCGTACACTGGACACGCAATACATCGATTAATTATGTTAATGTAAGTGTCAATGTTTAGCGTCATACTATATAATGTATCGGCAGGGTGGAAATTATAATTATTTGCCACAAAACAAACACGGTTTTAGCGGCTTTCAACGATAACGAACATAGTCCAGATAGCCTTAAATATCATTGAGTAACATCTGTCTTACTGGAGTGTAGCGCCCTTTCTAATATGGAACAAGAAATTGTAAATTATCATCAACCATTTATTGTTTGATGATAATTTATATATAAGTTACATTAAATTATTTTTTGACGACTAAAACAAGTTTGATCGTTCACGTAGTTCGATGTTTTTGTATTGTATTGCGTAGTTTGAATAGACCGTCAAACAAGCTTCATACGGTTGAAACAGATGCGAAAAGTTTGTTTCAAAAATATTTGATGTTTATGATGACATGACCGTTTCAGGGAGGCCCTGATTTTGCTATGTTATCTTCTCCTACTATTTTGTTCGTAAATCAATTATAAAATAAATATTTGGCCTCTTTAAAGAGATCACGATCACTTGTATTGCTTTCATCCAATTTAGGTAACAGCATAAAATTAAAGTTCAGTTTTAATTTGCTTTAACACAGTCGCAAACGCTTAGCAAACATACATATTTGATTAACACAAACAAACTCACATACTTTCACACTTAAAGTATTAGTGAGATTACTTAAAGCCTTATATTTTTGCTTGAACGGCTTATAGAAGGTTGTGGTTTAATTTTTTGGTTCAGACAAATATCTTGTTAGTCTAGAAGATCTAACTGTTATTTTGCCCATTGTTTTGATTTTGACAAATAGAAAACGTTATGATGAGAGAGCTGTTACTGTTTCTAAAAATATTTGTAGAAGTATAAGTTTATTTGTCTTCAGTTTAAATAAGTTATAAGTACAGATAATTATTATTCTTAGAAATATGCACAGATAACATTATGAAAAGTTCTGTTTTCATAATGTTGTTTAATCAGATTTCTTAAAAAAGCGTATATTAATAGCTAATATTCTCAATGGTTTCTTCGCAGTATTGTCGATACTGTCATTTAGTTCACTGTAGTATTTAGTTTACTTAGCAACACTAATATGTAGTTTATGTTGTTTTTTTGAACGATAGTGTCTTGAATAATCGAACCATTGAAGTTTTTACAAATTTAATAAAGTGTTTTTTTACCTTCGCAGGTTCACTATACAAGCCACCAAATTTAACTTCATCCTATACCATATCACACCACTGTAAACTAATTTCTGACTGGGTTAGTGTACCTTGTATTACCTCTTTATTTCCCTTGTTTCTTTAAGCAGCTTTATGAGATTCTTAAACGCATTATCTCGCTAATCTATTCAAGTGGGAAGGTAGGTTTTATACTACTTTGAACAAGAAAATGATTGTGTGATTTATATCGATAACTTTGATTATACGCTTATCTTAGAAATCAGCAAAAGCCGCTGGCTCATAATTATTTTTACGCCAGAATAAAAAATGTATAAATAGTCATGAATTTTTCATTGGTTTTGAATTATTACGGGTTTTAAAAGAATCTTAGTAAGTATAATTATCTGGGCTTAACAGTAAATTCGGTGTAGCTTGTACAGTATTTTTCGACCATTTGTTTAGTGAAGATATTATTAATTAGGTATACGGTTGTAAATATTTATATGCGTCGGCTATCACATTAGGCAATATGTACTTGTAACAATAGTTATATATGTTTGTGTAAATAACATACTTTGCGCGATACAAACACACATAAACCTGTATAGACCATTCTACTTCAATAAAAAACGCAATTTAAAAATTTCATTCATTTTAAAAACCAAATGAAACGGTCGATCGTCTTACAACAGCACGTGATCACTGCTGCAATGAATCAAGCGCAGGTGTTTTGTCACTCGATTCCCCAACGATGCGAGAATGTATCGAGTCAGCATCTCGGTATCGAGAATCGAGTAATCGAGTACTCGTGTGTGAACGCGGCCGCACATTGCGAAGATGACTCATGTTCGTGTGAACAGCGAATTATGTTACAATAAACGTAATGAAAGGACTTTGTAAATTATTGTCTGTTCTGCGGAAGTTGAGGCCTTATGTGCATGAATGAGTTACGTTCTATTGTCCAAACCTACCTTTTGATGCGAAAGTATTATCTAATCTTAAACAAAAGTGCTGATCTTAAAGCAAGTACCTTATGAGAATTTTGTTGTGTCCGTTTTATAATTTGCTTCAAACGCATTTGTCTCTTTCAAATGGCGCTGCCACATTATCTTCCGCGTCAGAACTGATTCACCTTTGAGTTTTTATGACATCTTCGAATTCTGAAGAACATGAAACTTTATGACATCTTCTGTCATCATATGAAATACAGTCGTAAAAAAACAAAACGCATAGCAAAATGGAGCTTAGACTGGAATAAGACAGGTAGACATGTCAGAAGGTTAGTTACCTGATCCGTGGTTAAGCTTCAATTGCATAAGTTGATCGGTGATAGGTTAAGTTACCCTTAATACATAGATAAGTGACCATCTACATGTCATAATGAGTCCCTCAGTGTTTTGGACGCTACGTTAAATGTGGGTGCGAATTTTATGTAAATATATGTAGCTAGATCTTTGACAGTCGTTACGGGTTATTAGAAGCTAGAAAGTTTGACAGCCATAGTCTTATTAAAGAATCTCACGTTGTCCAGATATCTTGGTGGATAGGTTTCAGCGACTGCCTATCTGGCCCCCAGATGGGCAGTCGCTCCTTGTAAAATACAGGAACTTAGCTGCATCTGGTCAAATTGGAAGCTGAACCCAACATATTTGGGAAAAGCTGTTAGTTATAACTATGTACAAAAACGTACATAGGTTCTCAAGTAACGCTAACAACACAATCCACAGCAGGTGTAAGAATGTAATTATATATTTACATACATCAACACGAAATCCCGTAGGCTTCGACCTGGGACCAAACATAATCGTGTCCCACGTATTGTATGCAGATTTCCCTTTTCTTAAAGGCGTTAACTTTACCGCCTCGGGGTAAAATAATAAATTTCCCCACACTTACATGGTGCGGCGTAACGATGTTATGATATCATTATTTTGTCCCCAAAGATAAGACGATCAGATATAATATATTGTTTGGTTAACACTTTTTAATAATGCATACTTGTTGGCTTGGATTTATGCTTATTCATTGTTCATGTGGATGGAAAATACCTGGGGGTCTACTATCAACTCCCAAAGAAAGCGAGACTGCGTGGTAGACCAAAGGTCCCTCGTTCAAAAAACAGTTGCTTTACTTTAGGTGGTAGACCCCCAGATACTCGTAAGCGTACTTTTTATCCACAGTACTAGTTTTCGGACTAGTTTTAAATATGGCATATCTATTTAAGGAGTTTCCAATATTTATACTTACGTAAGACTGTTTAAACGGAGGTGCAATTATAAAAAAATGTTCCACTTTATTAAAACAGCAATAGAGTGTATTTCCTAATGCATTCTTAATTAATTTTGACTGACTTTTATGCCTTAGGTTTTAAAATTCGTTACTGGTCTTAATTTTTGCAATTGCGGTCTATTTTTTTTAGATCGGTAGTAAAAGCTAATTTATTACAATTATCAGGTAGTGCAGTTAAATTATCAACGTCTATAATTATTGCCGGTTGTGTTTAATCGAACTAAATTTGTTAGATATAGAAACTAGTTTAGCATACAATGTTGCATTGTAGTCGCTTAAAATGTTACCAACTTTAATTAGATAAGTACCGCACAAATGTTCATCGGAGAAGTTGAAAAAAAACACGTAATTATGTGCATTTGTGACATAAAAGTTACATTTAATTGGTCCTTGGTAGCGTGGCTGTGAATTTTAAGCTTATTGCCGATCTCAAAGATAGTGCTCAAGTCAATACTTAAAACACGTGTTAGCTTCGCCGTATGACCAATAAAGCGAGACCATTATGAATTTTACGGTCATTTTCAGATTATTATCACTGGATTATGAAAAAATGTAAGAATAATGAACTATTATTATCCAATTATTACTCGGTAAATAAAAAAGTTTATAACATCCTTTTTGTTTGAGATGCACTTAGACGATAATCGGGCTTAAATGAACGCACATTTACAATTAAAATGAAATCTATTGTTATTCTGAAGAGCTGTTTATGTTTGCATCTGAATAAGACTTATTATATACTCAATTTAGCATGTAGATAGCCTTATGTGAAATAAGGCGTACATTCTTTTCGGTTGCAAATTGATAACAGATCCGTACGCGGCTGCTAATCAATTTCAGCTTGTTTTGATAATGAAAAATGGGTATGAAATGACTATAACATAGTGGCTCACGATAATGCAACAAGGGAAAAGCATTAAGGCTTCTGTTGGTATTTAGTACCATAAGTTACATATTTGATTGCATATAAACGCACTGGAAATAGTCGTGTAAACGTTTTCGTCACGTCAAATATGTACCTGTAATCATTAGTCGGTTTGGAACGAGACGATTGCGTGCTTGCTAGGTGGTCGAGGTCGTAACTGCAGTGGACAATCGATTCATGGTACCAATGCGGCATAGTATGCGACACTATAAATTGAAATCGAACACAAACTTTTAAATTCACGCTTTTACTATCCATCGACGCTTAAAACTGAACGATGTTAATACCGGACCTGCTTCAACAGCGATGTATGGAGAAAAATTCGAGAACACCAACACGAGGATTGTTTAATTTTTTTAATGGTAGCCGTCGTCGCACGCTATCGACACTCAGATCGAAAGAATCGAATGACAAATTTTATGTGTGAGTTATTGGCTAGAGCAGAACTTTCTATGGCTCTGTCGGTTTCCGATCGAACGATTTGCGAGACGGTCACTCAAGTGGCAAATTTCGCTGAAGCCTCCATTCATTTCAATCATTCGAATTTCTTTAACTTTATAGGTGAGATAATGAGGCAGAAATATGAACATGCACAACATTATACGAGTACATTGATTATTATGATTTTATTAATAAATGTAGTTAGTATTCTGTAAGCTGTGGCGGTAGCTTGAACGCCTGAACGGAAGCATTTATATTATCATAATCTTTAGCGTGCATTAAACGTAACAGCTCTAATTCTTTTAATTGATCCTCTATAAGCAGAAGCGCTCACGCATAATTGTAAATTACATTGAAAAAACTTGACCTTTCGCGTTCACGTCTTTTATAATTAGCTTAGGTCGTGTTGCCGTCATTGGAGGTCTAAGTAAATACTTTTTGTCATCTAATGTCCTGAGGCACCGAAAAAACTGTTTGGTCAGGAATGTCTAATTGTTTTGTAATTGTCTACGAGTTGCTGTCTATTATTCAGAGGACGGGAGACTGTGACGAAGTGTGGGTCCCACAGGGACGTGAGTGACAACGTAATGTCTAATTACTTATAGCTGTAAAAGGTTAATGGAAACATAATGTTTTATTATGTTCCGCTGTTTGATTATTATATTATAATTCGATAAATATGCGACGGACGTGTCTTACTTTTTAATTTAAAGTTGCGTGGTTTTGATAATTGTGTGAGATATTTCTAATTTTGGTGACTGCTCATTTTATGGATGTACCCAAAATGAACCATTTTATATATGTTTTATGTTGAACCTATATTTTAGGCTTACCTATGATGCGATCATTATATAAAAAGGAACTTCAGACAAGAAACATGTTAAAGTCATTATTATAGTTTATTACTATTCTCAGTGATACTTGATGTCAGGGCAATGTAGAATAAGGGCTAATGAAAGGATCGCAGTCGTGTTTATTAAAACGCTTTTGTTAGTTTTATTCGTTGTTTAAAAAAGAGGAAGCGAATAAAGCTAGCAAAGAAAATAAACAAGTCTGAGCTAATTACGAAATTGTCATCGAGGAAAGGTTCGCAAATTACGCTCCAATTTAGATGTAAAATGTCGCCGGCGGACAGACGGACGGATGGACTGACGTTTTTACAAACACTAGTAATTGCCCATTGTGTTCAACTGCTTTCCTACCTTCTAATTGAAAACTATGCACCACTCTGCATTCTAGATATCTGTGGGAAAGGCACGGGCTCTTCACGGAGCTTTTTTGTTAGACAAATTATGTTTTTTTATCATTTTGAAGCGGGAACGCGCTAAAGGAAACGAATGGTTGGTAAATTATAATTTAATCATTCTTGTTATGAGGAAAATGTTCGTTCATGTCTTTGCTGTCGAATATTACGTATTCAATGTTGTCTAATTATTGTCGTATTAAATGTATATCATAGTAATTGTTTTAATTTTTAATTAAAAACAAGTTTTTAATTCAGCGTAGTGGGAATTAAATGTGTGCAGGCATTTTTTTATTTAAAAATTTAATGTTTTGAAAATTGTTAAAGATGGGAAATGGTAGATGAAAAGCTAAATAAAGTGTAAAAAAATAGAAAATACGGAGTTAGGTACACATACGCTAAGAATAAAAATTTGGTTACTTATAAAAATTAGCATGAGTCACACATCCGAAAATTAAAAAATATAATCTTTAGAAAATAATACGTCGAAGATCAAATACAGAAAATCTTTTGTCAAAATACGTTCAACAAGCAAAATGAAAGATGTGATATTCTGTAGTACGTCTAGAAGTTTTTAAACTAGAAAAAAATACTATTGTATAGATCAATTTACTAATCATGACCCTTGCCCTTCAGATAGGTATGTAGAGTTATTAGCACTAACTATGTTAGCGCCAGCAATAGGATTGACCGGGAACTGAGCCGGCTAATGACTAATGACTCGATACTAAGCGAGAATAGCTAATTGTGTGCGATTGTTGGAAGTACGAACTATGCTTTCCTCAAACTACTTTCTGCTAAGGGGAGTGCGTGGGCAATAGAAGTTTGCTTAATATGTCACCACGCCAAACTCACTGTGGAGCACAGGTGTCGTGGTTTCGATCCCCGTTTAGGACAAGTGTTTAAGTGATTCAATTATTGTACATGTGCCTTGTAAATGTTTATGATACCCCTTGCGACACAGGGATAGGTAATATTCCGAAGAGCGGAACCGTTTTTTTTTTAATAGGATAATGCTTCAAATATATATATCCATTGACTTAAAGCTTAACCAGCTTTGGTTCTTTAGAACTTACGCAAGATTATAATGATAATTTTACTTTTGCTCTGTAAATGTCAGCTTTTATTAAGGTAATTTCATTTAGGTTTTTCAGTAAATGATTAGAACTAAAATTAAATCAAACACGTAAAGTTTGTTTCTTTCCCTCTTAACAACAAATATCAGGGGTCAAAAACAATATTAAAGGTTAAAATATATGATTCGTTAATTGTATGATATATAGTGCTGTATTGTGCTCGGGTAGGCGGCTAGGCTGTAGGCCCGAGCGCTCGTGACGACGTCGCGACCTCGCACTTATCTCGCTCTCACGACGCAGCGCGTTGCACGACCGCACTGCTTTCGGTTGCAAGGAACTAAGGGTCGCCGCACACAGGCCACCGGCCACAACTCCAATACTGGTTAAAGGTAAAAATGTATCCTTAAGGTCGAAAGTTGGTTTCGGTGACTTCTTTAGCTACACTAGATGAATCCTAATTTTACTTTTTCTCCGCACCCTTTTCTAATGCGACTGTACAAATACGACGTTTCGATTCTGATTCGAAATTCTGATTTCTAATCAGGCCTAGGTGTAGCCATTTCAATATTTCCTGTACTTTTCATCTATTTAAAATGGAAAACCAAGAAACGATGACTTGCAGCGTCTGGTGACTACCAGCTTCAATCGTGTCCGACGAGTCCCTACAAAATGTATGAAACTAAAGAAAATTTTCCGATTCCAGTGTTTTTCTGACTATATCTTATGGTCCTTGTGCGGTGACCCTAAGTACCAGCATTTGTGCGGATGCTATGCATGCCAGTATTAGAGCTTTATTTTGCGTCGTTTTCCATTTTTGAATGTTTAGCTATTTTGCTTTTTTTATGGTTGGTTGTGGTAGGTACTTGATTGTGACATGTGACCAATTTCAAATTCCTTTGCGAAAGTTACCGCTTTATTCTGAACCACCAAAAAATCTTTTCGATATTTCAACTTATATGACATCGCGAATTTTTTTTTGATTCTCAACAAAAAAGAATATGTGTTTCTACAACTGCTTGGATAGACATTGGTATATTCTGATCAGTTAAAGTAATATATAAATAGATGTAGCAATAAGATGATCAAATAAGTAAAGTTTCATATAAAACAGCTACAAACAATTGAGTCAAGTTTCAACCGTTTAACAATTATATTAATCTCGTCGTAAAATTTCTAGTATGCAAATGACTGAGCATTACTACCGGTAATTGTGATGTAAACAAAGATTGTTATGTCCGAGCCACTTTACCTAGTTAGGAACATAAATTAAACCTTTAGTGGTCAGTGTACTTAGGGAGGTTCTATTGATTTTGTTTCCAGTCTGTTGATGTCCAGCCGAGGATAAAGGCCTCTTTGCATCTAGAACAGGATTTATCATTGATCACTCACATTGATACTTTGGCAGTTTTTTTACTTAAAAACGCAGAATGGAGCGAGAGAAAATAATCTAACAGATTTAATAAGTACGTCTAATCACGAAACAGGTAAAAAAGTTTATGTAAAAGTAATATGTTTCATTGTTCTTTCTCTTGTTTAGGATAACTAAAGATGATTAACACAAAAACACATAAATCACGTACGTCGTAAAACGAAGACGTTTCGTCACTTAAAAATAATTGTGCAGAAGTTCTACTTTTCACAGTTGTTAAACACATTGTGTCTGAGAAAAGGGCTTTAACTATTAAAACGTAATTGAAGTCATTGTATAGCTTAGAAAATGAATTATTTTTTAACTGTTCGAGGTTAGAATGAATTTCAGCAAAATATATATTTTCTTGAGTAATCTTAACTGCTGTGTTCTCACGTTTCGGTTAACACTTTTACGTATCCCTGAGGTCTTATAACATATACAACGACTAAGTAAAAAAGCACAAAACCAAAAAAAAATAGGACCTCTTAAAATTTGCAAATGCTGTTGCAATAGTTCTAGTTATCAAAATAATTTTTAAATGTAGTCATATAAATTTAATATCATTTTGTGCCCCTTTAAAATATAAATAAATTAATAACCTTCTGCATCTTTCTGTACTGTATGTTGTGACTTCAACGCGTTGTAAGCTCTCACGCTTTTCTCGTTTGACATCGATGTTATCAATAGCAGTTCGCAAATAAATGTGACAACTGCGTTTTGTTACTGATTCATCTGTAACGTGTCGGATAAGTTAATTAGTTGGATTATTTAATTATTGTAAGGGAAAATGAGATTGTAGTGCAACGAATACCTTCAAGAGGACTTTAATCCTTTAATTCGGATTATAAGCAGTATTTGTGTTGGTTTCACAGAACAAGATTTACTCAAACTTTTCAAGGGAATTATGATTTTAATCATATTAAAAATGTAATTTTTTGCAGACAATTTTACATACTTTAACTGTTTGTCTAATAGGAAAACTTATACATAAAAGTTTCATATCCCAAATTACAATGATCAACTCCTCCTCAATAACACCAAAAAAAAAACAAATTGATTATTTATAATTAAAAGAATATAAACAAAAAAAAACAAATAATGTAAAAGTATTTCTCAAAGCCGAAGAAGGAAATATAAAAGTGAACAGCGACAACTTGTGTGAGTAGAGTGTAAATGTTTGCTTTCAGCCAATACGAGCTGTTGTATGTCGTGTGTAAACGATATTGCAATTTAGATTTGATATAGAATTAGCTTTACGTGCCTTTATAGCTCAGCTTATCGTCAACGTACTAAATACCATACTGAGTGATATACAAACTCGTTTATATAGGGTGCATTGCCTGTAATCACGCTTTGAAGTAAAAAAAAACAGCCTATAGCGGTAAAATATTAAAGAATGCTTAATAAAAGGAAGTCAAGTGCGGGCCCGACTCTACAAAATTTTGAAATGAAAATTAATTGTCACTTTTATGACCGTAGGAATCGTTGCTTGACCTCAATGTTTAATGTGAGTTTTTTTTTATAATAGCATCAACTGGCATCAAGCATCAAAGACCTGTGAAAATTTACCAGTCCAACTTTTACGATCTATATCATCGGCCATTGTAAATTAGCAGAATCGGGAATGACGATAAACCTTCTAGATTAGATAAACAGTTTACATTCGTAATATCCATTAAAAAATGTTAACTTCGTAACTCACTTTTACATTTTTTGCACTATAATTGTAGGCAGTAGTTAGCAACTTGTGAGGTACATAATATTTTGATAACCATGACCATGTTAGTGGCAGTTACGCGAGTCTTCACTGTCATGAGCGGTTTACATCACTTGTAGTTATGGCATAGAGAAATAGAGCATTACGGCATAGATTACTTGGTCTAGTGCGTTGCGACTGTTTTAGAGCCAAACGTCAAACTTAGTAGCTGGCTGTATAGTGTCGATTTGCAAATGTTTTTTTTGGAACTGTTTGAAATTAAAAAGAAAAAAAAGATTGAGTTTGTGTTTGAGACGCTTGAAGTTTGTTGTCCTAAAAACGCCCTAAGCTTAGGATCTACGAGTCCTATTAGACAAAATATTTTAGTGTTAGATAGCCCTTTTATTGAGGGAAGCTATAGGACACATCATCACGCTATAATCAATATTAGTAGAGCAGTAATGAAATATGTAACAAAAAAAACGGATCAAACATGCGAGCATCATAAAACTATTAACCCGATTTAAACTCCATATTATATTTCATAACCACGAGGACAGAGTTAAGTTTTTGTCACTTATAAAAAAGGTATTCAATTAAATGTAGAAAAAAAAGAATCTTACCTAAGTAACAGACTCAGGTTCTCTTTTCAAACTCTGTCATCAATGTCAGTTTAAATATAAACGAACAAGGAAAAATAATTACTAACAATATGACAATTCTGATAAAATGTCTCGTAAAAAATATTTAAACAGTCTGACGTCATATCAGATGGTCGCTTAAACCCTGTAAGGGCCACCGCACACGTTTCTGTCTGAATGCACGCGGGTCGCTCGCTATCTCGCGATCTTGCCATTTGCATCCAACGTCTTGGTAGCGAATTATCGAACTCCCCTCTGCATGTGTTGCTCTGAATTTACTTAGGATGTTTCAACTTTGTGGAGCAAACCTAGTTGAATTGTGAACAGACTGGTTATTGCTATATTGCTTTTGGTTAAGTTGTAGAAACATTGTTTTTTCAATTTTGTGTAAGTGTTAGTTTATCTTATTTTACCGTCTTGTAAAACCTTCCAATGAATTTCATTCGGAAAACAGCAATTCGACTGCACGGATAGCCGAGTGGCTTAGGTCACCACGCCGAACCCACTCTGCGCGTCGTGTAGCGAGTTCAATCCCAGCGTAGGACAGTCTGGTACAAAGACGTACATGAGATTTGAATGTTTGTTTAAAAACCGCAATAAAAGAATAAAATTCCAGAGTCGATTAAAAAAACCCTTCACAATATTGATATCTACGCTTAAAAACTAAGGTCCTGTGGTAGCACGTGAATATATCAAATAACACAGTTCACATCATACAAGTATCTGGCACCTTGCCAGTTATCCTGGCAACAGTGTTTTGTAAAGACGCGTGCGAGTGCGTCGTGCGCTGGCAGTAATGACAGGCCGCACGCGCGCGCGCCGCCTAATTGATAATGGCTGCGGACGTGCAAGCCAAGCTCCATGGGAACTGCACTATCTGTTGCTTGGATGTGACGCGATTACATACGTCATTATGAATAAATATTGGAGATTTATGGTGTCACATTGGTCATGGGCTCATGGGTTTATTGGTGTTTGGCCAATATGATGGCCCAACAGTTTAGTTTGGCCAACTTTATCCTTATGCAGCTTCTATTTGAACAGGTAACGCTTTTGTTAAAAATGTGAACATTTCAAAACATAAATAATCTATTTTATAGTCGCAAGAAAGACAACCTTTGAAAAAGAAGTTAAAAACCTCATAACAATTACTGTTAGTCAATTTTCCTAGTATTTGCGTAGGAACGCAAGTTTTGTGTAAAATGTAATTTATGAATCCATTAAGTAAATAAAATTATAAAATGGGCTCTAACTCTTGTGTACGGCCAGCAGGTGCGCGAAAGATCGTTATTGATGCGTAAAACAGTTATTTTTTCACGCAGTTATTTCACATTTGAATGCCATTTCGCTAGAGCGACGCTAAAAAATATTAATTATTTTAATTACGTATTTTATTATGCAAACTCGTTTTATTTATTATCGATCTCAACAAAAAGGTAATGTGAAGGGCCATGTGCCGCGTAATTACGAAAAGCGATAGACCGTAACATCGGCGCTTGTTTACATTAATCATTATCGGACATTAATTAGTAAATTAATTAAATTAGAAAAAATCTAACTTAATGTATTACATTTAAAGGTAATTAATTAAAACTTTTACTTCTATATAATGAATGCATGTGCTTGTGTGTTGTATTGTCAGTCTGCAAAAAAAAGACAAAAAATAACAACGAAACTTATTTTCATGTGTCAATAAATGTAAAATCAATAGCGAACAATACCCACTATAAACATGGGCAATAAAAACTGCCATAGAGAATAATTATGTAGGTAGCTCATATAAAATCCATCTTTGACCCGGTTGCAACCTAAATACAAACATTAGGGACACGCAAGTTGAGGCGTTGGTACTGCGTGTCTGGCCGGCCGGGCCTCGCATGCAACCCGACAGCACACCTAATGGACACAAATGTGTAAAGTCAAAGAAATATTAATTACCTTAATTTGTTTTAACGTCACGAATCAATCCTAGTTTCCTTTGCAATGCAACATATTAAAAAATAAAAGAAAACTGATTTTGAATTTTCAAGAAACGAATTACTGTTACAAATAAATAAAAAAAGAACTGTCTACACATTAAAAAAAAAGAACTGATTGTTTTTGTTTTCGTGTGTGTTGGTTAAAGCACATAGTCCTATTTCCATATATGGAATGTTCGTATAAACACAATAAGTTAATGCTTGGATGATTACGTAACAAACAGGAAATATCTAAGTTTTCTTTTAAGATTTACTTTCTTTTTGTATATACGTAGTGGGTACATGGGGATTGCGGTTTCTCAACTTCTAAACGAATAAGAAATAGAAGCATCCCATTTTTTTGCATCAACGCTGTTAGAAAAGTTAAGTGTGTATTACACAAAAATGTAACTCGTGCTTTAGGATCCGTGAATTATCTTTCCTAGCAAAAAGAACAACATATACTTAATATTTTTTAACTGTTTTCATTCAGTTTGATTATATGTGTATAGAATAGGGCGCCCTGTAGTTAATGTAAGTTATAAACTACCTGTGTACCAAATTTCATCCAAATCCATCCAGTGGTTTTGTTTGAATGATTAAACACACAAAATTCCACGTTTATAATATAACATGATATCCAATGTATAAAGCTGTACTATTGTATTGTACAGGTGTAGGCACAATAAAAATAAACAGAAGACAATATTTTACTAACAATTCACCTGTTCGAGAACGGACCTTCAAAACGACACCCAGATATTCTACCGCCGAACTCCACCTTAAATAAAATATCAGTCTGGCTATTCTAGTCGTGCGATATCGGAGACTGCACCTTCCATTGGGCAATCGTGATTTAACTGCAAAATCTAGAATAGAAAAGCTCTACCTACTAGTTTTTGCAAGCGTGAGCTTTATTCATCAGCCTAGCCTTTTATTTAGTTTAGATTGGTTTTCAGACTAACTTAGTTTTGACTACCCGTAACGACTGTCAAAGATGTGGTATCAAGAGCAAGGGCCCAAGGGTGCTTTCCGAAACACGGAGGAACTCGTTACGACAGACGGTCATCCTTCTGTGGACCGACCCTATTAAGCGTAGTTTAACCTGTGGTTGATCCAATTATGCATTTGTAGATTAGCTACATTCTCCTTGTGAGACATGTTATGATTAGTTAAAACGACAATTAGGGATTCTCAGGGAGGTTTCCCTGAGAATCCCTTAACCCCCTCCCTAACCTTTAACATTCTTAATAAATTTAATATTGTCAGAAGCTGTTTTTTCAGAACGAAATCTGTTGCTGAAAATAACAGCTTTGTAATAATTAAAATAATAAAGTGATACAATTAACTAGCGTAGTAACATTATACTGCCTCATACACTGAAACAATAAAATGTTCGGATTTTACGACTAATTTAGTAGGCTGATCATTTTATTGTACTTTATACAAAATGCTATAATATAAGTACGGATAATATTGTGTAAAGAAAACGAAATTATTCCATGGTGAAATAATTAGTATGTTTATTGCTTTCATCTTGATCTTAATAAATCCGGCCAAGTACGAGTCTGACAAGAGACTAGGAGGGTTCTGTACAACCTATCAAGTTTTTGACCTTCCGCTAATTAATCTTAGTTTTAAATATTTTTTTTGTTATAGGGGCAAAAATTAAACTGTCTAGCAATTACCGTTTATGAGATATAGATAGACAGACTGACGGATCGGACAGCGAAACATTAATAATAATTTCTGTTTTCACCCTATTCTTCTATTTCTCCTTCTATTTCTTAATCTTCTCCATTATTAGCACATAATAGTGTTATGTCTAACTCAAATTCAGACCCATTAAAATACATTTGCCTAAGTTGCCTTATGTGGCATACCGGTTATGCAAAAGTAAATGCACCACCCGGTGCTTAGTGTTAATAGAATTTCTTAAATCCATGATAAATTAGTAACGATTGTATCCTTATATATAGGTATTAACGTTGCATCGTCTGCCTACACATTTCCTGCTGTGGATTCTTAATATATTATGTTTCATTCCTGCATTTTATTATTTCTGTTAGCCGTTTAATATTATTGTTCTTATCTATATTTTAAACAAAAGCCGTTAAATGAATTCCATATATTATTAAAGTCATGTTTGATGACGATCATGTAATGCCAATAATATTTGTTTTCTCCCGGGTTAATGATTTATCTGATATGATTGGTTAATGGTTATTGTATCGCGGGGGGGTTTCGCAAACATTCAAGTCAAAATTCGCAAGACACAAAACTCAGGACAAGCATTCGTAGATGAAACAAACGCTTGTCCTACGCGAGGATCGAACCCGCGACACGGCGTGCACATTGAATTTAGCGTGGAGACCTGAAATACCCGTCTTTCCGTGCAGACATTTATATGTATTAAAATACTTTAGTCAAAACGCAAGCAAATTAAAACGTTGGACCAAAGCATTTCTTTTACTCCAATAATAACAATAAAATACCACAACTGTATTTCTTCTAATGATAATAGTACCATAAAATATTTACAAAACATTAAATATTCATGTTTTCTGGAATACATTTAATTAATCGAATAAAAACAGTCTGTAGAGTGTTGCCATTATTATCGTAAAATCTTTATTCGTTTATTAACATAATTAGCTTCATGTTTAGAGGATGGCGGCTCGTTTCAAACGACACCTTGATAACAGACCATTCCAAGTTTACCAGCTAAATATGGCAGCTAACACAACCGTGTGAAATAATTGAAACATACGTGCATTTCGAAAAAACCATGTCGTTTAACCGTTAATCGTCCTTACGCCTAGTCCACTGGCCTTTGCCAACATCTGCTGCCTATGAAAGTTTAAAAAAAACGCTGCGTGTATTCGATTGTCCTTCCTTAGCACAAATGCCAACTGAGTATCTTGAATTATGTCATTAGGAACATACAATGTTTGAGTTGTATTCGTGTTGGTATGTATGTGTGCGTGTGTAAGAAGAGCGCGGTATCTGCCTCTTCATTCAATTTGTATCAAGCACGATTGTAAAAAAAATAGGGATAGGAATTCGACTCTACCACAAGTTTGTAAAAGTCTTCTAAGTACCTGTAGGGTATGCGTAGTAGCTTCATAAGACATAGCTTATTGCCGAAATAATAAATTATTAACAGTACTTATGTAATATAATAACATCAGTTCTAGTACCTCAGTAGGTACTATTGTATATTCTGCTGTTCTAGGTAATAGATAAACTTATCAGATACTTTATTTTGTTCACAAGTTTTATTTCTGAACGATATATAACGCAACTATCTTAGCAATGAAATACCAGTTTATAGAAATGTGCATTTCTTTAAACGTGTTCCTACTTTCTGATAGCCAGTTTTGAATGTCTGACTATTAATTTGGCATGTCGTCTGCAAATTGTCTGGCATCGTGCGTCTATAAATGTATAGAACGTCTGTTTTAGAGCATTTCAATATAACTCTTATTTAGACTACATTTTTTTATTTTACTTAGTATTTTTACAAAATGTCTACCTGTCCTATCCGTCTGTTTGAAGGCTTTTTAAAATTAAAATGTCCTTTTGCCTCATCACCTCATCATTTCACTGAAAGAAAATTTGACTATCAAAAAAATAACATTTTTTTGAAATGCATTGATTCAAGATCCAAAAGGAACATATCCTTTTATCCAATTTGAGACGTTTTTTTTTATAAATAAACATATGCATAGCTTTATGTAGTTTAGAGTGAGCTTCCAAGTTTGACGTACAGTAAAGGTCAAGCTACGTTCGCCGCGGACGGTCCTTCGATGGGTGAAGTTGCACATTCTGTAGGTAATCAAATGGTATGAAATAAGAATGTGAGTTTAAAGCGAACTAAGGTTCTTAAATCCACTTGATGAGTCTAATATGTTTCCTATAGTACGATAATAACGCGTTGCATGCAATACATAGATGTATAAGCTTCACGTGAGGCGGGCCTAAGCCCCTCACAAGTTTGTCGAAATCGGCTTTCAGTTTCCAGTTCCTTGATACGGCTTAATCATAATATTAGCAAATAAATTATCAAAATGAATTATAATATTCAACCATAGATACTCCTGCAACGCCATCTAAAGTCAAACTACACAAAGCTTGTATTATAAATACTAGTCAACTGATAAACGTACTAATACAAAATATCGATATTTTAGATCCAAACGCAGAACAAATGATAGTGCTTATCACACAAACATTTGTCTTCGGTGGGAATCGAACCAACGACCTCCGGTATAGCAGTCAGGGCCACTAACCACTAGACCAACAGTCTTAAATTGATGTATGTGCTTAGTTTATTGTTCATTTATATTTGCATTAAACTCGTTATACAAACTTTGTAACTTAGTAAATGAATACATAAAATTTCGTATAATTCTGACGCATCGGTGTTTTGAAATAAATACATTCGCAGTTTTGTACCTACTTATTTAATTTTATTAGTAGACCCAGACACTAATTTGCATTTTAAAATGTCTCTATTTTCAAGGTTTCTTTAACTCGCGATACACACAAAATATTCAGTTACGACTATAGTTTTTTGTTTTCGTCATGCGTTCTAATCTTTGCATAGTAATATTTTTTTTTAAGTTAACGACTGACCTTATTCGTGTCATAATCTTTCCGTGAGAGAATTAATTCTACTTACTTGTTATTTAATCTATACATTTAAGTGTATTTTTTGGTACAAACAGCGTTTTGTCCAATAATAGTGCGGCCAAAATGAGGATTACTTAATAGTTAATATGCAAATGTATGTTTTTCAAATAGGTAGCAGTAGATAGCAGCCATTTTTGTTGTGGAAAAGTTTAGAAGGATCACGTGACTACCACACTGACCTCGTACAACGATAAATAAATTATTTCTAGTCCTAGGCGATACCAAGCAAACTATCAAACGTCGTACAGAATAAAGTATTAATTACAAATTTACGCTGCGTAAAGCAACGAGTCTTCTGATATCTTAGATTTTGATTTTCAGCCTGTATGTCTGTAATTGTAAAAAGATGAATGTGAAGTATGTGTGCTTGTTCCAGGCTTTTTATTTATTTATTAAGGATTCGGACTGTTTCAGACTCAACCGGAGACATGAGCTGACGCTGCGGTAATGTTGCGAGTCAAACTTTCAATGAGCATTATGAATGCATAGAACGAAAGTATTATAAAAATATTCTAGGCCGTAATCTATCTGTGTGCCAAATTTTATCAAAATGCGTTAAATAGTTTTACGTGAATGAGTAACAAAATCATCTCACAAATAAAAAAAATAGATAAACAATAGGCCACACACTTAGCGTATGCAATGCAAGCAAACGTCCCTTAGGATAAGCATGCAAAGAGTCGAGATATATATATATATAGAGCATAAGGAATTACATTCTTGGCGTACATGGGATAAGTTTTTAGTCACGTATCACTGGCGTGGCATAAAACGATGTAAAATAAAGCTACAACAGTTAATTATCAACAGCCAATTCTCAATTTCATACTAGCTTATTTTTTATCTTTATGAAAAAGATAGATTTTTTTATTACAAGCGAAGTTTCAAAAACATTTGACGATTGATACTGACCCGTAGCACAGCCCGATATAGCATTTATTTTAGTCTCCTCTTGAATAATTTTACGACAATACTATCCCAAGCGTTTAATGCAAGATGGCATATCCAATATTTTTAGTATACATTATAACAATGAAGTTAGACCTTGTAACAAACCGCAGCAGCAATTCGCAACCGATATTTTCACGCTTATAACAAAAGATAACATAAAATGCATTATGAGAATATTTTGGAAGCATTCTAAATATTTCCTGGTTTTTTAATTTATTTAAAAACCGTTGTCCGTTCGGATACACTTTTGTCATGCATTCGTGCATACTTGTAATAAATACATAGTAATTATATTTATGTTTTCAAGGCAAAATACACATAGTCTACATATATTATAAATGTGAATCAGGTTGACGATATGTTTGGAAAACAGCAGATTAGAAAAGGTGTAAATTCGTTTGTTACTTTAGTAAGTTGGTTCATTTTAAATAAGGAACTGCGATTTTTTTATCAGTGAGCTGATAAAAAAATAAAGCTGACAGTGAGCTTACAGATTTGTTACTCAGACACAGGCAGATTACCTGTTTCGGTTAAAACTATCTACACTGTCAAAAACCAACAGGCCTTGAATTTGATTTGGTCTTGAAATGAGTCTCGAACCAAAACAAGATCGAGTAGTAATCCAGTGACATCTGTGCCTCTTGATGTCGATCGAGCGTTGTTCTAACCAGTGCCCGAATACGCGCTAGTGATGGGTTTGACACAGTGATTGACCCAGAACTTGATTTGCCCAGCGTAAGAGAACAAAGAAAACAGTTGACACTCGAAAATACCACATACTTACAGATGGATAAGCTAGTTCGTTTGATATAAATTTAATACCCGCGCAGTTTAGTACGTAGCCGCTGGCTAGTGGTCAGTATCTCGTGTAAACACAGCCGCGTTTAGTCGAGTATTCGGCCACGACTAGGCTCGAAGCTCGTGAGTACGATCGTAGGGCCACTTTGGGGCCACGACAAACGAGGATCTAGGTATACTCGTATTTTGTAATGTTATAAAAATACCTAATCCGTTGGGACCTTGTCATATTAAGAGCTATGTGACGTCATCTAGAATAAGCAAATAGAAAAATAAATAACTGGCAATTGAAGTATATTGGGAATTTACAAAATGGCAGACGCAATACGCAATTAGCGGGAATTACAAGAGCATATGAAAACCAAAAAGTTTTAATTTCTAGTGTTTTTTTTATAGACGTGTTCAAAACGTAACAATAATTTTAGTGAGCCGGTTAAATGTTGGTTCTATTTACGAAAACTAGCAAGAATCTCCATCAGTCTATAAGTGGGAGAATTTTAAGAGTAAACCTTAATACGCAGAAAATTTGCAGGAGTAGCAGGTTCGAGTCCTATCTCCGATTTTAATGATCTCATTGAATAACATTATTCTATTCAACTTTATTTTTGCACTCATGAACCAATTGTTATGCACAAGAATTGATCACATCGCATAATAATTATAACTACAAAATTAATTCAATTTAGTCTACCAAACTTTTTTTTAAGTAATAAGTATTATTAAAGGCTGAAATGTCATTGACTTTTTTCTGCAGACTTTTGACTAATCTCCATCAGTCAGCCTAATAAATAATTTTATGTCCTTCAAATCTGACCACACCTAGGTCAGATCCGGCCATTTGGTCTAGCGACCTCGCAGAATGCACTCAAAATAAATTAGTTCTGTATAGCGTTGCTATGCGCTTGTTTTATTAGTTATACGTACGAGTATATATATACATTTTAAATCTAGAGAAAGCTGTTGCTGTGTGAGCACGTGTTAAAAAAGTATTTGCTAAGAATAATAACTTGTTGCAGGATGCAAATGTAAAAGTAAGTCTTCTAAATATGAACTAAATGTAGAGACCTTTACTTAGAGAATGCGTAGTCGCTGTACGGGCATATCGTCTAGTTTAGTGGCTCGCTATAAAGCAAGAAGCGCGCGTGCACCGTTTTCAGTCAAAAACAACGCCACGGCCACGACGCGGAGTGTTGCCGCGGTTTGACCGACCGCTGCACCGTCCTCCACCAGCCCAGCGAAGCCACAGAGACGCACAGGCTCGCGTGCACACTATCTTTGCGCCACCACTTTTTACAAACACCAACAGTTATGTAACAGTAAACATGTATCAAACAAGAAAGCACGGTTTCCTTAAACGGTTCTCCAGTGTTATGTACGTTATGCATCAATTCGCATATACGCGGTAAACGCGTACCTAATTGATAGATATTTTAAAATTCATAACTCTTACTAAAAATGATTTTGTTAACAGATTACGCCAAACCACGCATCACTAATAACTCATTACAGTTTTTGTGGACAGTGAGTATGTAAATACGTGACCGATAACAAAAAAGATTTTGTTCTAAACTGAATGCCACTAGCTTAATATGCATATTCATTTGGGCATGAATAGTGTCAAAAATATATTTTTGCAATGCCTTAACATTGCAGGCGTGCACAAATATTATTCGCTAGCCTTGAGACGGTGTTGCATGCATCGTTAATGCATTAAGCAAGGACAACTTGTAACGTTACGCATGAAAACACTTATTAGCGACTGCATAGTTTTTTGTTCTAGCGTCGGTGGGGGCGTGGCGGGAAAAGTTGCACATTATTTACGACGGCCACGAAGCCGATGCGGCGATAAGGCGCGTCGCAGTCGCCGCGTCACGATCTCCACTATCTCCCGATGCCGATACTCGAACTATAATATTATTAAATACAACCCCACTGCGCACTCAGCGTTTGCTACGTAAAGACTATTGACCTAATACGGATCAGTCTAAATCGATTTTGTTCCGACGCAGCCTCGGGATGTTCTATACGTAATTATATTGTAATTCAATTTGTGTCCGGAATCGCTGACAGTTCAATGCTTCCTATATAATTTTGTGTAGGTGTGTTATTGAGGTGTTTCGATGCATGGTCGTCGAGACAAGTAAGTCATAGACGCGTCTAGACGTGTTACCTAATGATGTTGTACTGCTATCGGCTGATATTCAGACAAGGCTGTTTATAAAGCTGGCTGCGCCGACGTGAATAGATCGTCTCACTTATTTTAACTTTTGGTAGACAGTCATTTGGTTTTTTATCCATCCTTTCATAACCTGATAGACGAGGTTTCACGTCTGGCGTGTTTTATATTAATGTTAGATTAGGTTTGTGTTCGTTTTGGTTTTTGTTATACATTTGCTCGCATGTATCGTTGCCAGCACACTGTGTGGTCGATGGCTGGCCACTGCTCCCTCCTGAGGGTGTTGTAAAAGCTGCTTAGAGAAGTAGAGGTTCTATCATGTGCACGAAGTTGCCGGAGGATAAAATCTCTTTATAAGCAATTTATCTACACTTCGATTGTGACAGCTGTGCATGCGACACATTTGCAGCTATTCCTGACGTTTCAGCACTTTGTTCATCATTCAATTCTTAACCTCTGACTCAAGAAGAGAATGTTGTAAGTTATAGTTATGAGTTTGACGTGACTGCCTGTCTGACTGTCTGCCGTATTCATCTGTGGCATCATAGTTCCCGAAAGGAGCAATTTCAGCTTAGCCTTTTTTCGTAGACGAATTATGTGCGAGTATAGGTACCTACCTTTGTGAGTCATATTTTATAACATGGATCGGTCGATCCATTAAAACGTTTTGGTATAGGTGAAAGTTTTTACTTTTAGGGCCTTTTTGATTTAAAATATTGTTTTGTAGATGATAGTTTGTTTATCAACCTTCAACTCGCTGTGTTTCTATGATTTGTCCTTTTTATGATTAGCAGATATTTAGCATTGTCTGAGGTTCATACAAATATTAAACAATCCGGTGTCATGGTCACGGGCAGGCAGGCGTCGAAATATCAGGAACTGAAAAGCAAATAATTAACTGTAATAAGATACAACAGTATATATATACATTTATCACCAGCCTTTTGTGTCCTACTGCAATACTAAGGCCTCCCTTATATCCTTCTATTTGTTTCGGTCCATGGCTAGTAGAGGCTAGTTTCATGCGAAAGAGTCGAGTTCGACCGGCCATCTTCTTCTGGACCTGCCTTTTAAAAGTTTTATTTCCAGGTAAATATTATTTTTATTTCTATTCTAACCGACATTTTCACTATAAGTTATGAAAGGTAATAACATGATAGACAAAAGGCATGCTTAGATTCCAGGTAACGTTTTTAAAAAAATGTAATCATACAAGCTGTTAGAGGTATCTGATGGTTGATCAATTTAATTACATTATTCCCGCTTGCAAATATACTTGCTAGTCTTGCTACCCTATATCCATAGTGGTTTCTTAGGTTTACGCGAATGTTAGACATTGAAATGAAACTATTTTTACGGAGGTTTTCGCGGTTTAAATTTAAATTTTAGTTCCCGACGTTTCGAAACCTTTACAGATATCACGGTCACGGGCAGACTGAGATTGATAAAATCCGTAAAAGTAGTTTCACTTCAATACCCTATATCCCTTTGCCCGCGCAGTATTTAACAGTACGATAAATAAAAATAAATATTTAATTAATTTTATACAGCTTATCTGCAGTTATTTTTTTTAAGTATGTTTTTTCATTCAAATCACGATATTCAGACAAGAAACTCTCACCCAACACGTAATAGTCCATCTCCAGCATAAAGAAATTTGTCTCAATAATATTTTTGTATCTGTATATTAATATAAATCATAATTTAATGATATTATTATCATGATTTCAGGTAATTCGAAATGAATACAAGACCAGTAGTAACGATTAGCATAGTTGCATTAATTTGTCTGTCTAGATATTTTAAAGGTTAATAAACTATCAAATGATATGCTGTCAATTCCTGATTATTTATTACTTTTATTTGATTATATTAGACTTTAATTTGTGTGCTGTCTCGAAAATTATAAATTACTTGTAATAAATATTTTCGAAATTTTATAAACTTTTTTCACCCTTGTAGTTGTAGGTTTTGTTGTATACTGAAATCGAGAAAAAAGCTGGTCAAGTGCGAGTCTGACTCACCAAGGTGAGGGTTGCGTGCAAATAGTGTGAGAAATACAAATATCGGTCACCTGTTTAATTGATTACCGCACCAACTGTGGCTTAACCTCAATGTTGCTGTTATAGCGGTAACAGAAATCGAATATCAACAGAAAATATTCAAATGCCTGACTATCACGGTTCGAGAGATACAGTTTGGTAACATACATACGGACAAAAGGTGGAGCCTTAGTAATAGGTATTAGTCATAAGGTTTCGTTCCACCCATTGTTTACGGAACGGATTCATTATAAATTAAGATATTTTTTCCAACATATTTTTTTTTTTACAAAAACAGGTTGATACCTAGTCCTTTGAAGGAACTGCTCTCATTTACTTAAAAAGTTTCTTACTTCTAAGGCGGGAACCCGCCAAGTGCGCCTCCAAAACCACGTCAAAGGCTTTAAAAGAAATTAATTTTGAACATATATGCTAATGAACGTACAGAGTAAACATGTATTTACTTACGAAACATGTAAAAATTTTCAGGGAATTATTATTCCTAATCTCCAAGTACTTATTGCAGTTTTCATTCTTTATTTAATTGATTGGGAGTAGCCTAGTGGTAAGTATGCAGGACTGCCAAGTCAAAGTTCTCGAGTTTGATCCCTAAGGCACGCACTCACTTTTGAAATGTTGAGTGCGGTTTAAAACTGTTACCGTCACAATTCTCTTAGTTTGTTTGTTACAAAATAGTAAATACATCAATCTCAGTTTTTTTTTAATTACTGGTTTAAAAAGATCGTTATTGATAGCCAAAGAAAGTCATTCTATCAAGAAACAAGCAATGGCCTATTTTTATTCTATTTCCATCTTTGCACCTGCGATTACATTAACACTTAGTGATTATTCAAGAGATAATAAATAATAAAATTAAATAAACAGGCCTAATTTACACTATCAAGATAAGCAACAGATACACATAATTAAAGTATTTTTGTTAAAAGTACTTAATTAAGCAAATTTGTAGCTACACGTGTCTTGGAATGAAAGTTAATTTAATTTACGAGGTAACCGTAGTTTTGTACCGTGTTTGCAATTTAATATACTAGATGGAGGTTTTTCTTATGAGTTTAATTTATTAGTTCTTAAACTGTTAATTAGCAAAATTTAAGAGATTCTGCTGGATATGTTGAAATGCTAGTCCGTTTACATAATTGGTGACCTACTAGGTAAATACTAAAACTGTGTAGCGCCAATGAGATGTCGTGTAACATCAAACAAACGGCTTGAGTAGTCAACACTAATAATTGTATTATTTTTTGACCAAGGAAATGACAATTCCCCGACTTGAATTGAATTCTGATACATTTGAATCAAGATCTAGTTGCCACTCTAAAACGCGACACTAGCGCTGATTCCTGCAGTGGCTCGAGTTGGAACTATGCTCAGCCAAAGAAACTGATAATCTGCTGATGTTAAAAAGCAGCACTAGAGTGTCATTCGATCTGGGCTTGGTTCCACAGTACAATTTCAGTACTGAATCGAAAAAGAAATCAAAATCAAACCAGATGATACTACTCGAGCGCTCGTCTCACATTGTAACTAAGTGAATTGCACTTATTAAGGCAACATATAATCTTTCATTGATTGCTTTTAGAGAAATTATTCTCCTATACGACATGAATACGTGTACGTGCGCGACTGGCGCAAGCGTTTCTATGATCCGCAAATGCTCGTCCTGGAACTGGGTGTTTTGTGTAACTTACATGTTTATGAAACCCCACTGCGACACATTATTATAAGATTTTTTTAGGTCGTTTTATAAAAAAATAAAAAAGGTAATAATCAGTCATGATGAGAATGAAGTTCGGTTATTGCTTATTGTGAGCAATCTAATGCGAATCTTTGCCTACTTGCCTACAACTATGTCCGAAAGTACGCCTTTTACTTCCTCACCTTATCGGGGGATTTCCTAGAGAATAAACGTGACTTTTATATTTATATCGATTTCATTCTTAAAAAGACCATTACGATTTGATTGGTGGATCATTGTAAAAAGATCACGCTACTTAATTTTGTTCTACTTTGTTGTAACAATGAATATAGCGTCAAAAACACTTTCATTAAGGAAAACAGTAAAAAAAACAGGACTACAACATTTTTTTGCCATTTTTCTGCAAAATATTTTTACTGTCATATCACCGACATGTACTTAAAACATAATCAAAGCCCCATCGAACTGAGTAATAACAGCAAAAACCGTTCCAAAAAAAGAACTACGAAATAATCCAGACTCACTAAAATGGTCCACATAAGGCACTCTTGTTTAATTACAGTATGATGGGTTGATCGTTTATTTGGGCTCATGGCAGACGGTCACTGACCCGAGCTTTACTTGATCAGGGGAAATCCTAAGTCAACGGAGCGGAACTATCCACCTTGTAAAAACACGCTCTTAATGACTGAAAATAGTCAAGAGTGAATCGAATCTGTGTCTTGAGTGTTTCATTCAGTAAAGTATTACAAAGACATCCCAGACAAATTATTCAACTTACAGAGGGAAAGTTTCGACCACGGTAAAAGTTCTATTAGCGAAAGCGTAACATACGTTTTGAATAAGTGGATGTTTCTTCGTAATGTGTGGAGAAGTAAGAAATGTGTGGTGATGACCATGACTATACAGACTTATGAGCCTTGTATTTTCTTTTTTATACCTTTTATTGAGTCTAAAATTCTAGTAAATTTTGTCTTGTCATTGGATGAAATTCACATTTACTGAAAATTCATCGTTCATTGTACCGTCATTCTGATCATGAAGTTTTGTTTCAATATTTAGTCGAGTTATTTTTCAATTCGCTAAGAATTCGATCGCTGTTTATTATGTCAGTTTATACGCGCACCGATCAATGTCTGCATCACAAAAAGTGTGAATAGAAAGAATTTAATTTTGGTCTCATTGAAACCAATATGTTGATAGGAAACGTGTATTTTTTTAATTAATATCTGACAATATGTAGCGATTAGATTCAGATATTGAAAAATATAAGTGATATTAGGATACAAAGTCCACTTAAAGGTAATATACATACAATAATTTTACTTTAAATAGGATGATTCCAATATTTTTCCCATTTAAACAAATTTGTTTAAATGGACGTAACATGCACAGTACATTTTTTATTAGGCTTAATGTCTAATTAATTAATTGTTGAATCAAAATTCTCATGTTTAATACTGCTTAAGTCGCGATCTAAATGTTGAAACACTAATAACTACCAAATAAAGCTGTAAACAACAGTAAAGATTGCAATCATCGATAACATTTACAAATTATGCCATTTTTTTAGGATTTAACATCTCTACCGGTTCCACAAGAGGTCTAAAGATATTTTCATATTTATGATTTTATTACCTGTTTTAAGAAGAACTGTTATTTGTTTTACATAAATTAAGGTTAACCAGATTAAAATGTAGGAGTTAGTTCTTTATTCGGCTGGTATGGATCCTCATTACCTGCATATTTCAAAGCACTTCTTTAGGGCAAAGACCATCAACTTTAGTTTCATTAAATTTTTAGTCCTTCGTTTTCAGTCCAATTTAGAAAAAAAAAATACAATCAAATTTCTACGGCGCTAAGAAAGTACTTTGGTCTCAAATAGTCAAAGAAATCTGGCTCAATCATAAGTTGTCATACTCACAATATAAAAAAATAACCATCTGAATATTGTCTGGGATACAAAATCCAAGCTAAATTATCAACCCAGTTGGCTGTACCAAAACATTTCTCTAAACTATTTGAAAATTATAATCTCTACCCATACCGAACATATTTTCTACTAAATCCCGAAGACAATTTGGTACACAAATTACATCAGAGGAACCCTAAAATCTTAAATAAATAGCTTGTGGTCGGCTTCGGCGCTGAGGTTTAAATTAGGTTACCGTGTGGACGAGCATCGCATCTTTATAAGTGCAGATTGTGATGTGTAGACTTTCATATCTTACAAAACTTTATTTACGTTATAAAGTTTAAAGTTAAGGTAAATAAGGAAATAAAAATCCGCAAAACATAATTCACAGCTTTTATTTTGCCGTGCCTTACAGCTTATAATGGTGATACTTCTTCTTTTTCAGATTACTATTGTCTGAGTGTGGCTGTTAACAAATGCTATGATAAGAAAAGGCCGAGAGTCAACAACACCCACTAAACCCTTCTTTCAGATCTTTTAGTTTTTCTTTAACTGCCCACCTAGACTGTCATCGTTCCGCCAAGTACCTGGGCACAAATAAGTTCCTGTGTGCATAATATTAGCCACTCTCACTTGTACACGATAATAGTAAAAAACAACCGAACTTCAAATCGTTCAGTATCACACGTGTAAGACATTACAGTCATCTACTTACGTTAAAAAATAACGAGAAAAAAATGGGAATAAAGTCATCAATCACAAAGTTGATGAATGAGTGATATAGAGCCAAATTACTTAAATATTAATGTTCGAGTCGATCACACCAGAGAGACTTCCACCACCTCTTAAAGTAATATGTTGGTAATGTGTAAAAGAGACGTCAATACGTGGTGTATCGTGCTGTCACGCTCCCACAACAGCAATTTTTAAAACTTTAAAACGTGGTGCAAGTCCCTCAGTACCGAAGACTAATTCGCTTAAGAACCACATATCGGCACTTCAAAATATAAATGAATATTAAACGGCACGTACAGTAAGTATCCAATTAAATAGTAATCTTTGTATTGTGGTCTCTATTCCGTGTGTCATACATACAAAAAACATGTACCTTGTACATACAATTGAGTTCAGTAATTCCCCAATCTTGAAAGTGGGCAAAAAACAGCCTATAGAAGAACGAGCTGATTGGTTTTTCCATTGCGGCTACTGTGTGTTAAGCCTATTGTGGCAAATAATTATTTAAAAAAAAACTCGGTTTCAAATTTGATAAAAAAGGATGAAATCCCACGCATTACATTACTTCTAGGATGAAAGAGATAGGCTAGTTTGATATTATGCGATTTTTGTTCAACAGACCAAAAATATTTGTTCTCCTCCCTTAGCCGGCTAGCCAATTAGTCTAGCTTATACAGTAATTGTTTTAGCTACTAAAGTACTGAACCATTTTCTGCTAGAAGTGGGCACTGAGACGATAGCCCCCTCAAGTTTTACGAGAAGGATTAGTCCACTCCTAATTACCGTCTTTAATTTTATCTCAGCTCAGAAAGACTCACATTTAAGGGAAGTCTACGTCAAAGTTGAAGGCCTTATAAGAAAATCCACACAAATGTAAATTAGAATTACTATGCAATACATTCATACATACAACGTTGAATCAAAGTATACTTTTAAATATGACATAAAAAATCAATATAGCTGACACTCACGATTCAATGGTAAACATTCTTACAGAAAGATACACATGCCTCTTAATTTTTAAAAACTTTAAGCTTACGTCTATTCACGCACACCGAATAGATTTTACTCCGGCTTTTTTTTACAGAGAGACAAACTCTTAGCCACTTTTACAAAAATCTGTTCTTCTGGCTAGAGAGCAGCATCTCAATACAATAA
Source organism: Trichoplusia ni (assembly GCF_003590095.1). NCBI lineage: Eukaryota > Metazoa > Arthropoda > Insecta > Lepidoptera > Noctuidae > Trichoplusia > Trichoplusia ni. The sequence continues at coordinate 7,255,534 of NC_039491.1, forward strand.
ATATATAAGCATGAGACACGAGCCTTCTTAAAGAGGCCACCGTTAATCATGTCATAAACCTCCACACGTCACAAGCTTTAAAGATTTAACGGAAACTCTTGATTCGATTAAAAGGTAAGACAAGCTATCTGGCTTCTAAGAGACTGTTATACTTTTATGACACGAACTTTAACTTGAATCTTACTTAAAGAACCGCTTAACCTGCTATTATACGTATCAATTTTAATGCAGCGTCTATGAATAAAAGGAAACGTTTTTGTGACGGAAACGTTTCGTAAATTTACAAAAATTAAAATAGGATGCCTCTCTTTTGTACGTAAATATTATCAAATAATGGAAAAAAAATACTTCAATTGTATAATTATTTTTATTTTTCGGAATTGATGAAAATGCTTTTAATAGTTTTCATTTCCTTACCTCTACTTTAGTACATTGTATAGGCACAGTAGTATCTTAAAACGTGAATTTTGCTCCCAACAATAATTATGTTAGTTCCGTTTTAGAGGTATCCAGACTGGACTGCAACGGCGACGTACGGTTATTGCGTTAGGTGGATATAATGTAACCTCTACTCGGATCAAACGGTTCGCTTTCACTAACCTCATGCACAGCTATATAATGGAATTTCATGCAGACAGTTGTTTCGATCCCATTATAACTTAGTTACCAGGTTCACTAAGGCGAGCAAAAGGCTAAGAATTTGTAGATCATGTTACAACTATCTAAATTCCACGTAATCAATTGTAGAATGTAGCTTTAAGTGTGTACATTTGAGTGCTTTCAGTCTGAAAAGGAACTTATCTTCAAAACTTCTAAAAAGTATTAAAGTTTTGTAAAATTAGCAACAGAATGAAAGGATTCAATATTTGGCATTTATGAACCATCCATAAGTAATAGGGACCTTTTTGAGGTTGAGCGGAGAACAAATCATGAACTCTTATCTGCTCGGGAGAGAATTGCGAGTAGTGTCTCGACTACCTGAACCTGAACCGCCATACAACGTCTCCCGCATTTAAGATTTGCGTGGGAGTACATCACAATTAATCACCATTTTAAGAAATACCCTCGAGTAGTGTGGATAGCCGTTGGTGTTGGTGTTGACCACGAATGCTTGTTCTTTCATTACATTTCATTGCATACAAGGATTCAATTCCTTAATGCCGGAGTGTCTCTTTTTCAAAAAGAAAAATTGTGGAGTCAATGTGAAAAACAAATGGGTTTAAATATCTCTACAAGAGGATATCTGGAGCAATTTAGAGGTTTGTTTAGCCGTTAAGAAACTAGTTAGTAAAGATATCTAAAAATAGCGAATTTTAAGACGTCATTATAATTAGAACAAGTATGTCGAAACATACAAAAAGTTACACTTGCTAAAAACCAGCATATTAATTTGGCCTTACTTGTCTAAACAGAGAAACACAGGCATCTAAATAACAATGAAATTCAAATTATGTACGCACCTCTAGTGCTTGCAAACATCTCACAAATTAGTAGCAAAGTAAAATAAACCTTATGCTGTCAAGTCAGATCTTATAATCCTTAATTTTGTCCGACGTTGCTTTTTCTCCGTTGTTGTTAGAATATGATTTTGCAAATCTGAAAAAAGATTTATTTATTTTCTTTAAGGTATGTAAGTAGGAAGGCAATGAATGACTCTCTATTACTAACATGTAGAACATATGTATTTTAGGGTTCCGTAGTGAGGCACCGCTGTCTGTCCGTTTCTCCGTCTATCCGTTTATCGTCTGTCTCCAGGCTATTTCTCATGAACCGTGATAGCTTTAAAATGTTTACTGACTATATAGCAAAACAAGAAAAACAAGACGTTTATAACGCTCATAAATTCGTTGTGAGAGAAATATATTTGAGGGAATACACCCTTTGAAGGAGGGACATCCGATTTGTTTTCTTTAACTTATTTGTAAGCGACCCCAGATGTCGCAGTTAGACTTACACTTGACCGGTTATTTTAAATACATTTTACGTAAAGGCAACTCGTTTACTAGACTAAAAGAGAAATAACATTGACAGCGGAAAGTTTTAGACAAACTTAAACTGAGACAGCTCAGAATCTCTCTTTAGCTTTCATTTATGAATACATAAATTAACTCGCTGACAAAATGAATTTCATTACCAATCTCTTTTTTGCAGATGTTGAAACATCCCTATTTTTAAACCAAAAAATGCAAAAACCTTTGTTGACTTGTCATCATTTGAGAGTAGATTAAAATTCTCCATAGGCAAACTTCGTGGTTTTACCCGCATTTTTGCCGTTCCCATTGGCGGCAATGTGATAATATAAGGAGATCAGTAATTCCCAATATTACCCTGTTTTACATAACAGATTTTCTACACCTAAGCATTACATTAGCAAGTATAGACACCTCAATAAATGAGCTAATTAAAAACAAAAGACCAGTAGTTCCCAATATTACCATGTTTTCCATAACAGACTTCTACACCTAAGCTTTATAACAGCAAGTATAGAGTGCAGAAAAGAGTTCCTATGCACCTAAGTACATTAAAATGGCCAACCCAATTTGTTTGATGAAGTCTACCGGACATTACATGGTCACGAACTGGGTACGAGCGGGCCACTAGGGTATTATTTCCTATCGTAGTGACACTGCTCTCATCGATCTCGACGGTGTCCTAAATTGTTTCTATCATTTTATTTTTTATCGCTACATGGAGGTAGCTGTTGTTCTGTTTTTATTCGTTTGTAATTTTTTACATACCAAAAGTTTTTTTTTGATCTAGCGGTCCGCGTTTGAGGAAAATGTACACAATAGTCACTGGCGTATTGTGACTTAAGTTAGCGCCTACAAATGTAATAATATATGTATGTAAGATTTGAGTTTTTATTTTGGTCTATCTCTCCTCAAAAGAATTTTATTAAAGTAGCTTGTATGAATTAAGCCATTCTGATTCGTCGACTTGCCTGCAATTTCGTGACGATTTCAACAATAAACACCTCAGTAATTTTGGTATATTTTCTTGTCAAATTGTGTTGATGATTTGACGACTATTTGTAAAATCTGTCCTAAATACGTATTAAAAGAATGACATATAAAACTTTACAGATTTATTTTGTTCATAAACTACCGAAAACATACAAACTGTGTTGTTGTTGTAAGAAGAATAAAGCCATAAAGTAATGTATTTGTTTCCAGTTATGTTTCTAACAAAAAATATGCAAAACATAAGAATGACTAAGTTGTGAAATAAATTAATTATGTTACATGACCAGATTAGTAGTTTTTTTTAGTTTATGTTGAGATCGCGGATTTAGTGTGATTTAATAAAAAGTAAGTCATGTTTTAGCGCTGTTGGTTTTTTTTGGCGCAAAACTGTGACCCACATTTTTTTGTTGATCTACATAAACTTGATTTTACATCCTTATCTTAGAGTATTTAATAGTTTACCCAGTAGCGAGACAGGTTTCAAACGATATCGATTTTGCATCCAATTCGACGATTGAATATCCAACTTATAGCTTACAATGCCGCATTGGCTTTACGGTTAGCCGAGTGGTCAGGTCTCTATACCAAACCCACTGTGCATGACGTTCGTAGGTTTTATTCCCGCGTTAGTCAAGCATTTGTGTGATCACACAATGGATGACATAAATATTTGACTGAACTTTTGTGTGAGACCTGAATATTGGTGAAAGATTACGCGATACAAGGATTAAAGTTTTTACTGCTGGAGTGGATTTATGAAAAACAAAAAAAAATCCTAGATCCGATCATATTTTTTATCTTTATCTCATAACTAAAAATAGTTTATTGGCGAAACACTTCAAAATTTGATTAGCTTACTAAACTATATTATGGCAGTCCATTTGGTTTTTAGAATATACAATGTCGTTTTAAAAACAGTGTAGCTTTGTACGCAAATAAATAAAAAATAAAAAGTGTAACGTGTCAAATATTTTTTGCGTAAAACGGGGTGCTCAAGCAGGTTCTGTTAAAAAGTTTGCATAAGCGAGCAGCTGAAATTTGCACGAAGTTTGTTAGACAGGGAGGTGGTGTCACGCCACTGATAGATTTTATAAGGAAAAGGAAGATAACTTATAAAATGTTGTAGAATAGTTTCTTTATATTCTAAAACTTACTTTTGATGCTTGAACATTGAAAATAATAGGACAGAATTTAGTTAGCAACGTAAATTCTTAATATTCTTCTTTTAAAGCCTACAAAAATTACCATCACTATTGACTTATCGACTGTCGACGTCATTCTGTTATTTATTTAAATGTCCAAATTATGGACTTTGTGCGTTTATACTTAAATTAATTTTTAAGTTTTTTAAAACTTTTAGTGATTGGTGTCAGTCTACACATCAAAATCTTATTTTACAGCCCCCTTGATATTTTTTTATATTAAAATTATTACAATATACGTAAAAATTGACAGCGTGCTGGGCCCCGATTTTGCTATTTCACAATGGCCTGGTTTGTTGCGCCTTTTCTTCTTCACAGCCAGAGCACTTAGGTAGAGGTGAAGGGTGAACGATTCGGGGTGCTCTATTGTTGATACTTTGACGTTCAAAAATTTTACTTTGCAGCTTAACTTGAATAAATAGATTTTAATTTTAATATAAGTAAATTATGAGTGGCCTACTATATGAGTTTTTTTTTAATTTCAGGCATGACGTAACTTGCCAGCTATAAAATTGTAAGTCACAAAGGTTATAAGGTCATGCATTGCATGAAAAACATTAAGCTGCGGTCTTCGATATAAAATACGGTCGCATGCCAGAATAGAAAGCCAAATATAGAAACTTTTACTTTTATTAGTTAAAGCCTTAGTTTATTTGTTCTCAGAAAAAAAATAAGCCTTGTATTTTTATTCTCGTTGTTTAAATTGTGATGATTTACTATCGTGTGCCAGATTAGTATTAAGAACTTGGGATTTATAAGTTTTTAGCAAATTAAATTATTTATAAATTAAGTAAGCCTGCACTAATTTACATAAGGTTTGAATAACTGGGGTATCATTCAAATAATTTTACTAATGTGAAGTAAGGACTTGTTAGCTTATTAATTTACGGAGTAGTGGAATGGTGTCAGGAAAAAAGGTACGGTAAACCAGTAGCATTGGTAGACATCTGGATTTGATTATTAATAAAATATGTGATTGTATTGAGTGCCCCTAGTTACAGCAACATTGTAGTTTTTTGTGTCCACATAAAGGAGAACCTGTCTGGCCGCTCACCGGGCGTCTGGCCGCCGCCGAGCGTTGCATCGTTCGAAATTCGTCTGGTGTCGCTTACGTAACGCCAGCGGCGCGGCCGATTGATCAACCCTAAATTAGTGGATACGGGGAGCGAGCGGCGCGCGGAGGGCTACGGCAAACTAGGTTGGCCGCGGAAGCACACTAACCCCTAGAAAACTAGGGGTGCGAAACTCCTCCCCCTTTTCTGGTCACGGGAGCACAGCGATTGGTCCGTCCGCCTCAACCGCTCGCCCCTCACCCAGATTACAATCGGTGGGGTGCGCTCATAGAAATAGTGCTATGTGCTCATCTATGTACACATAAATACTGCATGAGTACATAATATATGGGGAGACCCCAATTCGTGACATTGAAACAATTGCGCACTGTAACCCCCATCGCCATAGTACTTACGTAGATACGACCCTATAATAGTCGAATTTTTGGTATGACTATCCAATTTTTTTACCTAAATAGTGATTTGGTTTATCCAATAACGAATCCTCACGGCACAAGGCTGTTTACATTTTGTCTTTCAACTAAAATGTTTTCTTAATAATTTGTGTTGGCTGAAATTTTTTATCGGAACCCTATGATTGAATGTTTGATAGTTTTGGTTAACAAAGTCCACCTGACTTATTTGAATGAAAACAAAACAAAGATTAAAAGTTGTTTTAGTAGATGAAGTTTCTCCGAGTGCTAAAATTTTAATAACACCTGAAAAACTCTAGGTTAGCTTAGCTAGTAAATTAATAGTTTTCTCAAATGCTGATTTAACTTTTTTTTTTTTTAATGTCAGATTTTGTTTATCAGAACATACTTTATAAAGCATTGAGTTACTGCCTTTCAATTAAAACCATAGAGTTTTTCTTGAAAGTTCAAAGTCATACTTTCTCAAGAAAGCTTAAAAATAATAATTCAGTTTGTTTTCATCGTCTTCTTTTTATTTAAGAGATTGATATTATAATGCATTTAAGTTAATATACCATGATTCAAATACTAAATAATACATCAGAAACAAACCTGTTATCCTCTAAAGCACCTGTTTATCTGTTATTTTTAATCCAGTAAAAACATGGTTCCAAAACAAGGGTTATCCCACATTAAGTTGTGAAAGTTGCAGTGTCCTGGCATCAAATAGAGCAGTAGGGCAATACAAGGCAACGCTCACAACTATAATTTGTTGGCGGCGTTATTAAACAGGAAGTTAGAGTCTGGCGAAGTTTTCATACAAAGATGTACGAAATGAATGATGTGACTATAAAAATTAAATGTTTAGACAATTTGTTTAATTGTGTTTCAGTGACTGTAAAGGTTAAGTTTTGTTCAATTATGTTTTGTTTAATTTCTATTGTTTTGAAACATGTCCTTGTTTTCCAGAAATGTATACAATTTAAATCATACAAATGTAAAAAGGAAAAAGCTAGAAATATTGTTTCTAAAATATAATATTTTTTTAGCTTGTCCACAAATCCACATGCACGTCGATTTCACAAGATAGCATTAATTATAGCGAGCTGATACATCTTGTACCTTATTTTAAATGTGTGTTGTATTTTGACAAAAATGTACAATTTTGAAGATAGCACCATAACCTGAACTCCTGTTCCAAGAATCTATGATGAAAAGCCCCTCAACCATAACTGCGCTGTTTGTAATTGATGAAATAAATCACCATTAAAAAAGGTGTAATCACCACGCACTCGCCAAGTAAATTGGTGATTTGTAAGTGCTAACTAATGTAATTTTCAGATTAATAGGGATGTTTTTCAATTGTAAAAAAATAAAAATAAAAATTCTTTATAACAAAACGTAGCTTATTTTAAGCAGTTACAGAATAAATCATTTTCTTGACGTTTATTATTACGTTTTATTTATTACAGAGCGTAATAACCTCCGTTTTATATCTGATGTCTTTTAATTAATTAATTTTTTTACCATTCCATATCAGTATTTTAACATAATTATTTTTGTAAAAGTAAAACGTATAATTTTTTCTACTGTTTTTAATCGACTTGAAAAGGGGGATTTTCAATTCGGCCTTTATTGTTTTTAATGCAGATTTTAACGTGTATCTATAGTTCTACCTTTTGTTGTCTTAGGTGCGATATAGACCCGTTCATATAAGGAGGAAATGAAAAAGTATTGATACTCACGTGCCACCATTGATGTCGGGATGCTATTACGATTGCTCCACATGAGGCCTTTGAAATATGATAGAATTTGATGTAATTAAATTAAATCTTAGAGTAACATTACTATATATATTTGTAGAAGCGTGACAGCGCTATACACTGCGTAGAGCTTCATCTCTCTTCCACACCCGCAACGATTTTACGTTAAGACGTCATGGTAAGCCCTTTGGCCGTCTATTGTAATTATATTACATATTGTATTCAGTTACCTTCTTAAGTTTGTTAATGTGAAATTAATTGGAAACAAAAGAGAATCGTTTTTTTTCGAACATGAACGATTCCGTTCGCGTCTGGGGCAGTGTCTGTCGAGTCCAAGTGAGTTGTGTGCTCAGTTGCTTCCAACATTGTCGTAGAGCAGCCACGAGCGAGCCAACTTCGCCTGAATGAAACTCGCGTCGAAAGACTTTCGTTTTCCATACGAGCGGCTCACATGTTCGCAGCTTTGCATTTTGTTTCCCGCTTTTTCACTTGTGACGTCACGCGATTCATGAGCGCGCTTTTATAACAATGTCTTGGATGCTGTGTGGAGCTGTTGAGATTGAGTTAAATAGTATCGATTTTTATATCGATTGCGCTTTTAAAGTTCTTTGAATACAACAAGCCTTCTTAGATGAACAATTTTTCAAAATAATAATTCAATAATAACTATTTAGACTAAGTCTTCGAACTATCTATCCATATATATAAGTCCGACAAAAAGACGGTATTGGTTGAATGAGAACTTCATTAAGTTCCTTCAATTAGTTATTTTTCTATTTTAAAATAGATATGACCAAGTTTATACATCTCGTATGAGTCGTAACAGATATCTTAATTAGCACCTTACCTTTAGGCTTCACGCACTAAGAGATAGCACCTGAACAAGGGCAAGGTAGCCGCTACTGATACGACAAGCGATTGTCTCGCATCCATTGATATAAAATACTGAGATGGAATGCGACTGCACTTTACTCAACAGTTTTGGTCCCACCTTGGGAGTGATGGAGTAGCCAGTCCAAAAATAATCTATAATTAAGATACGAATGGATGTTTTATCTAGAGAGGGCAGGCATATTGATCCAAAAGCAACAAACAACAAATGATTTTGAACTAGTGAATATAATTATCTCAGTTTAAATAACCCATGATTAATTTATTACCATGGTCACAGCATATTTTTAGAATTATACAAATAACCGAAACAAGTGCAACTTTCAAAGACATCTGTTTCAATAGTAAAGGCGCCAACAATCACTTGATCTTCGTCTGTTTTAAAAAGGTAAAACATTCGAAATTCAAATTGTACACGTTGTAACATTATTCGCAACTGGCGAGTGTGTCGAAAGATGCATAAATATGAGGTGATCTAGAGACAATAGGATGGTAGGTTATTTTTTTTAAAGTTAGTGAGAACTAGTAAAAAAATACTTTCCTGACAGTTCGAGAAAACAGTTTGCATAGCAAAAGTCGTTTACGAAATCTATTTAACACAGGAAAATTACAAAGGACCTTAGTTTAAATTAACAGGATAACTTGATTAACAGCTAGAACTAAAACAGTTGAAAACCGCACAGATCCAGACAAGATCTTCAAAGTTAGATAGCGTAATATTATTATGTCGTCTGAGCAGTCTGTCTGCGAAGTTGCATATCAGTAAACAATTGAAACCAGGTCAAAATGTAGCCTCAAATTATTTTCTTAGAATAATACGAACAGTAAATTGAAAGAACAATGGCATTCAATTGTTTGGTTACAATAATAAATATATTAGAAAGATTATCGTAATTGACGGACTTAAATATTTGTGCCTTTTTATGTTTTTTTTGTGGTGATATCTAACTGAGACCGTTGTACTGCCAAGTCAAAGATCGTAGGTTCAAATCCCGGTATGAACCATTGTACTTTAAAATTTATTTGCGTATTAAAAAGTAATTATTATAATATATTAAATAAATGCTTATGAATCCGAATCACAAAACTAATTGTAATAAAGTAATTCTAAAATCAAAAAATGGTGATAGAAAACATCGTGAGGAAACCAGTACCTCTATGAAGCTGTAAGAGTGTGTTGAATCACGTCAGAAGCCTACGGCCTACATCGACCGTGTGAAAAAGAAAAGCATTTTTATCATAATCAATGTTCAGTGAAATGTTGTCTTGTAACAATCATTTATAACATAAAAAAAATATTTCTAACATTATCTATTTTATTTTATTGGTACGAGAAAGTGTCTGAACAAAGATTATAATTTCTACCAGACCTGAAATTGCTGTGTGAAATAAGTGTTTATTTTTCTATAAATTAATATCTTTTGTCTTATTAGTTTCGTAAAAGTTCTTTTAACAAAAAACACATGTACAAAATAATTTCACACAATGACATGGACATTAAAATTTTCTCGTTGAACTGTTTGAATACGTCTACTTAGATTTTCTCTCATACTCTTTAAGCGAAAAAGAGTTAAAAAACTGTTTTTAGTTGTTGGTGGTAAGTTTACCATACTTGTCACTAAGGCGGTGTAGAAAGCAGAAAACAATGTATTCATTCAACACTCATCATATTAGAAGACACCTCAAAATAATACTGTTAAAATTCTTTAAATTTTATGTAGGCATAACGTAAGTGCGCCGATCAAAATTCTAGTGGGCGTTCGTCACAAGATCCAATTTATATCGGCCGCAGCAAAATTTTCATTCAAGGCCGAAATATTTATCTGTTTTTATAAGTATTCTCTTTGAACAGCTGTTAACAATTTGCGTATGATGAAAAGTCTAAATTGTCTGCAACATACTGTTTTTACACCTTGAACTGAAGGCCTACATTATTCAAACAAGCTTGTTCATTGTACTCGTCGATGTATTTCATTCTTTAGATAATTCGCGAACGCAGGTGTCACGATGTTCTTATCGTGCTTTGTGGCTATTTTAGTGACTGACAACCAGAGCCAGATAACGCAACTTACCTACGAAGATACTTGCCTAAAGACACGTACTGAGTGCATACAGATAATGCAACGGATCAAGATTAATGTGCCAAAGAATTAGGAAGTATCGTAAATTCCATAGTTATTGAGATTTTGTCAAGGTATTTACTTATAACACTGCTACCAGCTTTTGGTAATATTAGACTAGCACAATAATGTTCGAAAAGAAGTTAAAAATTATCGTATTTTTCTTGTATTCGCTTTGTAGACTGAAAAACAATTGCGTAGAGAAGTACTTAATGATTTCCGTCTGATATTTGGTTTTCTATTTCCTTTTTAAAATATCGCTTTTAACTAGGTATAATGAAGTACCTACCGACTTCTTTAAAAAAAAAACTATTTCCTACCTTCTATAGATAAGTTATCATATAAGCCTCTGTTTTTTTTGTCTAAATGAACGCAAACGAGTCGATGTCGCATTTTGTTCGAGAAAATAATTTTGTTATTCACAATAGTTTAAAACGATAGACAAACAGGTTTCGCATTTGCAAAATATCAACCGTCTGCCGCATATATTATATTACCTAAGTAACGCCACGTTTCGTGAACGCGAAGATCCCTTTAGCGACAACCGTTATGTCGGCGTCTGCGCCGTGTATGAATCAACTCTGCGTTACAATAATTAAGTTACTCCTGCGACTACAAAAAGTCAAGCTTTTCTTAGCGAGGCGAGTCGACCTCAAGGCTTTGTGGCCGGCCAGACAGACCGAAAAACATCTAACAAAAGAAGCCATATGAACACGTCTAGTCGGTTTTAGGAATTCGCGCTAATGCGTCTGGCGACCCACTTGAATACATTTGCGGCCACTCGAACGTTATAAAATTATTTAATAATACAGTCTATTAGATGCGTCTGCGATGTCCCCTCTGCAGTACTGTTGTTTTCTCAGTCTGCACTATTGATGAGTCCGATTGAATTTACAATATTTATTATTCTACATGTTGAGAGGTTTTGTTCCATGTAGGTAGTAATATTTTTCCGTTGAAAAGGATTATTTCGTCATAAGCATTTGTAAATAGGTTTTATGATGCAGAAACTTGAAAAACATGTTTAGTAATATTTTTTGGCTGTTAGGTTATATTAACAAAATTGTTACCTATTACTAAATTCCGTTTTATTTCCTTCTTCGTTCTGTCCCGTTTAAAATTTGGTTCGTTAATTATTAACCGTTCGAAGTAAAAATATTTTACGTCAAGCTGTTTTCGCGAACGTCATGTTGTCTTCCTTTTCATAAAGTGAAGGTTCTAGAACAAAAATTTTGGATCCTGCTTTAGATAAATGTCAATAAAAAATAGGTACACTTTGGAAAGTCTTGATAAAAGAGGTTAAGTAGGCATGCATTTGTTTTTTTATGGACGGTAATTGGATGTTTTTGTTATATTGTCGATGCGTTTTCTTATCTCTAGTGTTACTGGGTGGACAGGGGATATCAATGCTAACAGATTAATGCAATTGCGTTTATCTAAAGAATTAAATACTAAAGTGTCGTATCGGATTAGTGGCTAGGCTTATTAGGTGACCCTGCCTATAGCAACACCTACTAATTACTAAAAACAGGGGATATGTAAAGTGCTTCATTTTTCATTTAATTTGTATTGCTATGAGAGATATCTATTATTTTTTAATAGATTAAGAAAATATCCCCACAAAAATAAAAAAAATATCTTGTATACTATGGAACTTGGCAGCCCTAGCACGATTGACATTTGGTCTTGTAAATGAATGAAGTTATTACTTCGATGTATCTGCTTGGTACGTGTTACAAGTGCTTCGTGAGTAAATTAGGGCTGTCATAAATGCAAAAATAATAATAATATTAATAACTATTATCTGGATAACAGTATCGTTTAAAATGAAAAAGTTAGTTAATACCTGAATAACTAGAAGAATCCGATAGAGTTAATAAAAAAGATATAAAAATAAGATTAATCTCCGAAAAAAACGAAACAAGATTATGTTTAGTTTTTTTTATTCGTATATCATGTGACTTATTTATATGGCAGATTTTATTTATTTAATTTGATTGCTTTGATGCAGGTATTTTTATGTTTACGACCAAGTATGTAACTGTACATTTCTTATTACTTTTAATTTTCAAATGTAGTTATTCCAAATAAAAATAATATAAAAAAAAACAAACAAAATAACATAAATAAAAAAACTTATTTTTTGCAATTATTTTCAATCACTGAAACTGCAAAAATCATTTAGTAATTACAAAAAAAATATTCAATTTTAAATCCCAATATTACGCGATTTTAGTAAACACAATTATTTCGGCTTGAATGCAGACAGTTTACAAACTTGCGCTTTTAATTCTTTTTTTACTTAACGGCTGTTGCCTAGAGACGTCTAAACAAGAGTTCGTTGACCACCGAAGACGGGCTGGCCTTGTAAGTCTGCTCTGTCTATAAATTCGTCTAGTACTATACATTGTATAGACACGACGACCGATGCGTGTGCTGCGAATATCAAATAAACGAATTAAAAATCATTTTTATATTAGGCTTGATCGTTTTCTTATCGAAAACATGAATCACTCTGAAGCAATTCGAAGCGTAGTGCTAAATCATTAGATTCGTCACGTAGATTTTATGGTCTTTATAGTCAAGTATTTGACAATTTTCCTCAATGTGTCATTGACACTGGTTGTATCTGCATTGGCCCTAATTGGGGAACAGTTTTTAAATACAGAACGGATCGATGTAAACAGATTTTTTGTCTTAACTTTTGTCTTGTTTCAGTTTTTTCATTGATTATTTATTTTGTCTAGGTACCATATCCTTAAACTGATCTCATGTTTGACTATTTCATTAACACAACCATCATTAGTTTTGTCCAAAAAATTGCAGTACGTAAGCAGTAGTAATTTTTTTATTCGTCTGAAATAAAACATCACTTTTAAATCCATTTCTGCAAAACTCGATATGTTGAAATACATTTTTAAGGTTTATACAGTAGGTATTCACACGGTATATTTCTTTTGCGTGTAAGAGGTAGATTATATAATTACGTATTGAAATCTTATAGTAATGTATACAATATTGTCATAAAAAAACGATAAACGATTGATTTATACAAAAAATACACTGAACCATTTTTTACATCATGCGTTATTGTGATATCACGGACCTAATGGCAGCAAAATGCTGGTAAGGCTGATACACACTGTCTGGGAAAAAGCTAAACTGTTTACTATGATTATTTAATAACTATGCGGTAACTGTTTTTTTACGTCTATTTAATTATTATGATAGAAGTTACGTGATAATGAATAAGCTTGTAATTAAAAAAAAGATATTAAAAATAACGTTAAATCAACCCAAAACTAGACGTTACGATAAGGATGTTCCTGAGTATAATGCTCCGGTAATATCGATCCGTCTCCGCAGAAAGTTAGATGAACCTGAGCCACTCGAAAAATCTGAAAAACATTAATCCGTCATGAAAGCATTCAACAAATATGTTTTCATTAAACCTGTCTGCAGTCTACACAAATAAGTACGCGCTCGAAAAAATAAATTCTAAAGGAGAAGAAGCGAGGGTATAAGGAAGTGGACGCACAAAGAGCCGACAGATCTTTATATTTCTTACCGTCTGGCAGACAAGGCTTGTGTTGGTACAGGTGTGTAACATTACATTCGGCTTAGACGTCTAGTGACGTGGGACAATACATCTGAATCATACTGATATGGTAACGAGACATCTCGTAAAGCTTGTTTCAGCAGAAAGTAGCACGTGTGCGCGAAGCATAACCATTTTTAATGTCAGCCGAGGTCACGACGCGACTGGCTTGTAGAAAAACGATGCCCAACACGCTTTTTAAGCGGTAAAAAGTAGACGCTCCGCAAAAAATGATTCCGACGTCGGCGGTCGAATGCAGCTAGAACGCGACCTACACACGGACTAATATGAATAACCAACTTAGATTGTATTTGCCTAGGTTATACTGGTCACAAAAAGATCATTATGTATACAATAATGACCATGTATTCCATTATGTCCGAGGTATATTCTAGCTAACAGATTTTATTGCTTGGATTAATTTTCTAGGTTAGCCTATACGAATACCAAGCAATTACTGATCGTCTAGTCGGGTTACGTCAACGTGAGACCGGATCACGGATGATGGAAGTGTATCATAGCCTTAATTGGGATATAAAAACTCTTGAACTGAGGTTAGTGCATCAAATTTTTTGCGTAATTATGACGTAATAGTGGAAAATGTATATTTTATTTAAATATTTGTCTGGTTATTTTTTACATCTGTTTCTGTTTTTCTTATTTTTTAAATTTTACTGTGTTTATCAGTTGGTGTTTCGCTTCTTCGAAGAATCTTTCTTAAAAAGACAAGTTGCAGCACATAACGAAGGATTTTGTTTAGTATTAGGTCATTTTAAGAAAGTAGTAATATTTTTTCAATTACATTGTTTTTAAGGGTATCAATTCGAAGCAATTTTATATCTTAATGTCGAAGAGACACACAATATGTTAAACATCCTAAAATGTTAAAAAAATAGTTTGTTTATTTAAAACAACAATTGCCTATCATAGTCGTAATTAAACACAAAATTTACTCTGACGTTTCTGATAAACGCATACATTGTCTTGTTTTTTCATAGCTACGTCTAGATGCGGGCAAGACGAGCCAACCGTGCCGAGTGTGCCGACAGACAGACACTTCGAATTCAACCTTTTTGTTTTAATGTTACATAAATATAATTAATTATATACAGTCATAGTTCTAAGTTTGTCAAATAGGTTTTTAGACATCGTTTTTTCTACGCTATTCTTTTACAAACTCACGATTTTTGAATATGTTCTTCGAAATATGAATTTTCTGTTGAATTTTTGTGCTGTGCTCTTCATATTTCATTTGTTGTAAACTATTGTTTTTCCGAGAAAAGGGAACTTTTCTACAATTTTGGTTTTAATTAGATTTTTAAGGAAACTTTATCGGTCGGCTATAAAACTGGTAATTATAGCCCAATTACAATTTCGAATTGTTGTTAATTTTGGAAGCTAGGTACGAGTTATTATTGTGTATTATGGATTTTATCTGGTTACTTAGTGTTTTGTAGATCTGGTTCACACTTCATACTAAGGAAAAGTACCCTCTCTTTTCAATGAAATACATAAAGTCACGCCTGTCTCAAAGAATGTAGAGTCCGAGTATTTCACTTACGACGACGTTCCTGATATAGCCGTAGCTCAGACGTAGACACCGTAGCTTGAAGCTTTAAACCCAATTTTATTTTTTATATTTTTATTTAAATACATTATAATATTGCACATACATTTATTATTTATTTATATCTTTTCGTAGATATTAATTTGTTTTTACATGTGTGTTTGTGATGACACAAGCCGCCCTTAGCGTTCGCAAGGAAGCTCTGTTCACAATAGTGCTGACATTTAAATATGTATAAGGTTACTCCCACACGTGGTTCTGGCCGGCCAGATACAGTAACGTTGATATTACTACCATTTCTGTATTTGGTATGAAAACTTTCGGGAATATGATGTATTTGTAGGAAAGTTTAGGTGCGAAGAAAATGAGTTTATGAATGGATGATATAATGTATAAACTTCGTGTCATTTGTTCGTTAACTACTATTTTACCTATTTACCTATTGTATTATATTATATTGTATTGTATTGTATTGTATTGTATTGTATTGTATTTACCTATTTTGTAATTTGTGTTTTTTTTTCAGGTTATTCATAGTCAGTATCTAAGGATGATGTATACAATTGGACTCAACTTTTTTCTAGAGTTCCGGCAAGGTGCTTCCGTACGCAAAAAAGGAAATTAAAAAATCACCAAACATCACCTCGATATTAAATAATTGTCATTGCAACTTGGTCCAAACGTCAACACATTAAATGTAAATAAATACATGTTTATTTCTTGTTAACTTAATTCAACATTAAAAAAGATGCAACGCTTTTGTTTAAAAGTTAGCATCTTCTCGATGCAAGACAAATTGCACAAGAAATTCGGTATCTAAGTAGTACCAATTCAAAAGCGGGAAAGTAATCAGTTAAATCTGATAAAACTAAATAAAATCCCCTTTTGCGCTGGGAACCTTACGACTGCTTCTTTGAAACGTTTTCTCTGACTTTGCAGAACTGCTGGTCCTATAGAAACGGCCACAGCGAGCCACCCACGCTAGTATTACGTAACTTGCAACTTGCAATTACTGAGACTCAATAAAAGCTGTTTTTGCGAATCAATTTGCATAATTTAACCGACACGCTTGTACCCAAGGGTAGGCAGAGATTCTTAATACTGTTTTGATTACTTGACGAATGGATTTAGTGACATAGAGCTGTGATGATCTGTCTAATCCATTTGTAGATTTAGAAGATTAATTTTTAAAGAACTTTTTCATTTGTTTTCGTTTCTTCCCGATCACTTGATACAGTTCAAGTTGATATGTGTAACTTATGTTCAGAATAATAGCGCGACCGTAAGATGAACCATGTTTTCCGCGACTCTAGCTTATGCTATTGAAAAGAGTGTGTGGGGTGTCTTTAGTCCGACCCAAACGCCGCGACCTGGGCCCGGGGTTTCATACCGGAAAACTAAATTCAAAAAGATCCTCCATCCGGATTCTAAATTTACATCTACACGGAGAAATATTTAGATAATTATGTTATGAGTGATGCCATGTATGTTATATTATAATAATAATATAATATAATATAATAATATTGGACATATAATATAATATGGGCAGCATTCACACAACGCCATCTAGTCTCAAATTAAGCAGAGCTTGTGTACTAGACAACTGATAAACATACTTATATACTTCTAAATACATACATAATATAGATAAATTACACCCAGACACAGAACAAATGGTCGTGCTCATCACACAAACATTTGTCCTGGGTGGGAATCGAACCCACGACCTCCGGTATAGCAGTCAGGGTCACTAACCACTAAACCAACAGGCCAGTCAATATATTACTTATTAAATCAAAAAGGCTACAAAATAACTTGAACTTCCTTTAAACGACGTTCAAAACGACAGGCTACAAGACACAATCAAAACATTTGAGAGATCTTCCTGCAAAATTGAACAACTTTGTCATACCAAAAACTATATTAGTCACCTATCACTTATATATTTTACTAACTCCTTATATACATTATTACCAATTACCAATATAATAACGATAGCACAGAGTTCATTATCAAACATAAGTGAAGAATGAAAGACCAAAATAGATTGAAAACCACATTTAATTTTAAAAACTTACCTACAAAATATCTGCTGGTATTTCCGATGCACACAGATTCCGATGCACGCGACGTAATTTTTCGGTTACAATAGCAATGACTGACAATACCTATGATTGAAAAATTCTTTCATAATAGAAAAACAAGCGATGGAGACGAGTAGAATTGAAAGAAATACTGGTTGTACGAACTGAAGCTTTTGTCGTCCTTTTTTCTTGCATTCATAAAACTTTCACGACTTTCCTGTAGCCTGTGGGTTTCTTGAAATCTAGAAAAATATTTAACAAATAATTTTATGGTTAAAAAAACACAGTCGGAATGATTTTTGGGTCATTAGTCACAGTATAAGGAAACTTATACGACTGAAAATTTCAAATGAAGATATCAGATTTTCCATTAATTAATGAATACGTTATAATGCGATGCTCTAAGAACTTAGGTCTGATCAACGTAACAATAAAAAATATCGGCTATAATTATTTTACAAAAAAAATGTTATTTCATATAACTCGCTTGCCTCGTTAACGGAACTTCAATAATATTTATGCATCACGTTTCTGTATAATGCAGTTATATAATACAACTAGCTGTTGCCCGCGACTTCGTCCGCGTGGTTAGAAGATATATAAGTTATGATTTATATCTGCCCTGTTCTTTCCACATTTCCCATTGTATCTTCGCTCCTATTAGTCGCAGCGTGATGGTTTATACAACCTCCCACGATGGATGGTCTATTCAACACAAAAATAATTTTTCAGTTTGCACCAGTAGTTCCTTAGATTAGTGCGTTCAAACAAACAAACAAACAAACTCTTCAGCTTTATATATTAGTATAGATATAAATTCTTATACATGTGTAGATTTGTTTTTAACGGCTTAGGAACTGAGACACAAAGTTCAACGTAGGGAAATCAAATAATAATAATAATCTCGAAAAAAACTCACTCTCATAAAAAAACACGAATACCTTTTGTTGATATTGTGGGAGAGAGAGAACGCTCTGTACCGTGTGTTATACCGTCTCGCTTCCACACCAGCAACAATACTCTTTAATTAAACATTCATTCAGGTCCAACAAACACATGTAAATATTAAAAAAAAGAAGGCCAATATCATACTCCGTATTAAAAGTGCAACTTAATAAGCCTATACGCCAATATACTTAATAGAAACTGTAATAACGAAACACCTCAAAGTAACAGATTCCTCTCTGAAGAGTAGAAAGTATCGACCCCAAGTCTGCCGATAGGTGCTTGTCTGTTTCCACTCATAACATTAACCTACACTTGTTTACCAACAGTTAAAAGTGCAGTTCTCGTATGAAAGTTTGTAATTTACTACCATGACTAATAACTAGGAGTATTGTAGAGAATTTGAATGATAGTAAATTTTATTTTGATGTTTCTAGGGTTTTGTACAAAAAGTTAAAACGGTACTGTATAACTGAGATTTCACTGTCCGTCTGTCCATCCGTCTTTCACCAGGCTGTATCTCATGAACCATGATGACTAGAGAGTTGAAATTTTAACAAATGTATTGCTGCTGCCGCTGTTACAAAAGATCGAGATTAAGAAATGTTTGTTACGGTCACAAAACCAATTTATTTATCTTTAACCTATTTGTACGGCACTCTTTGTGTCTCCACTTCGACTCACACTTGACCGGTTTATGATGTTAAGCGTAAACAATCTTTGCTTACAACTTATTGATTGTAAGAGTCGCGGTTGGTTCTGAAACTAGTTGGTGATCCCGACTAGTAAAGTTTCGGAAGAAACTTCGCTAGAGTAAACTGTTGTATCATTGAAGTCTGAATCATCTTCATGAAAGTAACTTTAAAAGTATTTTTTTTATTTACAAGTTTCTATGTAAAGGTTTATTGTGAGCGCGTATCCAGAAATTGCAAAATCAGAGAGGTTTGCAAGAAAAAGTCTGTTTAACAAAAAACTTACGGTAAAACGGGGTGAATAGTTCAAGGGGTAAAAAGAAAATAGTGTGTTTTTAGGGTGTCGCACGCGTTTGCTTACATAAAAATGTTTAAACACAATTATTTTATGAACTGCTTGAAATTTTCATATGATCTTTATATTGTCTTGTTAAACTTCCAAATCTTTATCAAAACTTTATCCACCCCAAAAATGCCTTTTTTAAATTTTACCATAAATTGCAGATTGTTAAAAATAGTCTTTCAAGTTAATTTTGTATTTCTGCAACAACTTTTGAATTAATAGTTGGTGCCTAACACGTGCATTAAATAAATATTTTCTTGTGTTTACGTATGTAGAGTCAAACTAGTATCCACGCTTGCTCCCAAAGGCGTCTTAACCGAAGTAATACAAGAAGGCAGCTGAGCAGTTTTCACCTGGGTACTAATAATATATACAGAGATCGTCAACCTGCGAGACACGTTGTGACCAGTCATTAAAGCCAGGGATTGTCAACATTAATAAGTAAAACCTACAAAAGATTTAACAGTATTTAATTAGCAGGTGCATGAAATACACGGCACATACATTTGTTAGCGTTTATTTTTATAGTATGATTTATTTTTAGCTATCATAATCAATATTAATAGCTTGAGTACATGTTTCTATAATCTTACTGCTTAATGACACTAGGCTTCATTGTTAGGCATGTTTATTACGTTTTTTTTTGGCCGGGTCCAGTCGTTGATTTCTAAGACCCGTAAAAAATATGTAAAAAAAAGGTTTCAAGTCTCACATTAATAAAAATAATACCCAGTATTTAGACAGGCTTTGTAGCCGTCTGACGCACTAAGTCAGACTGACAGACGAACTAGACACAAATACAAGGTCAACAGGTTTTAATGATAGTCCTTTAAAATTAAAATATAATTGTACGAAATTATTGCGTACAATCGTAGTCGTAGTCGTGTATTCTTAAATGGTCCTTCTTATTGCAGTTTTTTTGTGTAATTTTTTTCTAGGGTTTTGTAACATGTTCTGTATTTAAAAAATGTTTTTATTTTATTTTACTAAATGCTTATAATTAAGTCATAAGGTATGTTAAGCGGTATTTACATGTACAAACCTTATTTGATTATGATTTTTTTTTCATTTTATTTTACAAAATTCCTATTAATTAACATTAATAATTTCATGAATTGTCTATAGCAATTTAGAGTCTATTAATCCAAATTACTTTTTACGAATAGTTGAATGGAATATGTATATAGGTACTGGAAATTTTGAAAAAGCTACCTTGGAAACTTAAAGTCCCTTAAAAATATTTAGCTATTTCTCTACCAATTTTCCTATATTTAATGTAATGTCAGTACGTCATAGTTCTGAGCTGAAATGTGATCTAAGTTATATATCCCATGAGACAGACTATTATTCATGCTGGTGTCACTGACTTGATAGAAGGAGTATGAGGTTTAACTACATATTTAGCACTTAACTTTACATCACTCTGTTATTTCTTCTACCAAATCGTAAAATCGAAAAAATTAAAAGAATTATAAATTGACTTTATTTTATCAAGGAGTGCTGCGGCCCGTTTTATTTTATTTTATTTTTTTCTTTTGTTTCTAAAATGTGAAAGTGCAAAGAGGATGCAGGAAAACAAATTCCATGTAGATATGTAGATTTTTTTATGAAAGTAATTTTAAAGTTATTCGTTTTCTCAAAGTAGAGCCTCTCTGGTTATGATGTACAGGAAACACTCACTACCATTCTTATTGAGTTTCCAATTATACTATACCATTAGTTACTTGGGTTTTGTTTGGAAAATGCCAAAAAATCAAAGTAAATACTTTTACCGCCAAACGCCAATGAAGACCTAAGTTATTAATGATTTGAACGACAGAAAACGATTTAAAAATACTTTATGTCATTGCCATAAGTATGACATAGTTAATTAACTCTAAATTCAAACTAGACATCTGAATATATTTATGTTGTCGTAATAAAACAAAAGACAACGCACTTATACGTACAAGCACTGACAGTTATATTCAATCTTGATCGACCAACGAACTTATCTAGTCCAAGTCCAGTAGAACATTTCAACGTGTGTCAAAACATAATTTTTGCACAAACACCTTTACCTATAAAACGAAACACAACACCAAACAACTGTTGTAATATTCTTAGAATTTGAAATGTGCTTGCCATAAATTTATTTCTAACTATGTTAAATTTTTAACGTCAATTCGAATGATGCAAAATAAACATATCTAATGTACTATTTACTACTGACTTCGAGTTCTTGGTAAGGAGTAGATGCAACAAGTATTGATTTTTCTATTATAATCATAATTTTCTTTAGGTCAATACAGATAGGCGAATCAGACATGCTTAGGTGTTCATTTCTTGCTACTTAAAAGCGGAGGCTCAATACAAGTTTTCTTTTAAAAACTGTTATTATTTTATTAATGTGGACTTTTGATTTCCGTAGATAGACAGTTGATTTTATATTAGTTACGAGTTCACTCTTTTATTTTATATTTTAAAATAGTTTTAGTTTTATCGAGGTGTGAAATGACAATAAAAAGCGCTTAAAAAAATGATCATTCGTAAAGTGTCCCAAGATAAGTTTGAACGATTGACTTCCAGACAAGCGAAAAATATCAAAATAGTTTTCTTCTTTTAGATAGTAGCTATTTTCCAGATCTCTTCTATTCTTATAGTGAGTATACAACATGGTTTCAGAGATTTTATGCTCTGAAAAAATATTAACCACCTTTGCTGATTATTTCATAACGTTTTCCCTCTTCTTTCTTCCGCTAGATACTAAGTAATACAATCTTCTATTTGGCAGTCCAACGGTCACACCACTGGGCTATCACTGCTAACTTCCACAACTAAATTAGCATAAATTGAGCAGAAACTATTAATAAATATTATCCTTGTATTATTTTTGTAATGCGATTTATTTTATTAAAAAAAACCCAGAAGACGGTTTGTAGGCGTACAAATTCTTTAATGTTATATAATTAATGATGAGTTAATAAATCTGGATTAGAATAATCGTAAATTCCTGCAATTTGTTCCATATACGAACTTATTGAAAAAGCCATTATTATATTACTCATTAAAGAAAGTTAAATTGTAAAAGTAGTAGGAAATTATTTGTTAATTACGAGGCTTACCGGTCTCGATTTAATTATTCTAATAGACTGTGCATTTGGTCAATGTACAGATTTACAATAGTTTTAAAATTCAAATGCCTAGACACACAACAAAGTATTGAGTATTTCGGTAATTTACATTATGTAATATCGATAGTGATTCATACCATTTACATACTCAGTCTGGCTTTTATAAAATTTAAATACCTAATAAGGCACCAATTACGTTATTTTTTTGTACTAAAGAATATTAACCATAATTTCTAGACAAAAAAGTTGACAGTCCATAACAATAATTCCTTAATTTTAATGTTTTGTGTAACGACCATTATTCGTTAGGCGCAAGTAGAACGTGAAAATTAATAAATCATTTTTATTAACCAATCGATGTAGAAGTGAAAAACTACACTAGCGACCTCAAAACAATCAAATTATATTATTTATGTTTTCGTAATGTCGTAGTTACGAATTCAACAAGATATAGGCAAATAGGAGCAGTATACATGAATGCCTATTTACACTAGCTCTACTAAAATATTAATAAGATGGATATTAATAGTGGATAATAATTATTGGTAATGGATAATAATTATTACCTCCACCAGATGATGTAACAGCCCTTTAAAAACATTACACCATTAGAATTAAAACCAGCAAACCTATAAACCTAAGAAACTTTATAAAATACTTCACATTTAACAATATGAGGTATGAGTATGACAAAATGTATTGTTTGAAGACGTTTCCTTATTAACGTATTGCCTCGAACGGTCAATTACAGACTGACAAACATTTAAGGCACAAGCTGTCTCTTGAAGGTGAGTGATGCAAATGCCAAATAATACATCTCATAAAGTGAAAGAAGAAAACTATGAGAATATAAAATGAAGAACTCGTATACAGCCATCCAAAATAACTAGTAAATCGGCGCGTATTGCAAGTTTAATTCAAATGGTCAGTGAAAAAAAAAATTTGTTAACCTCATCCGTTGGAATAAACTCTGAATTACGATACTTATTAATGTAAAATTGCAACGTAAAAACGTCAAAGTACTTACATCTATAATATCAATATTAGAGTTTTTATCAATTTAAAATCTCACTCAATTAAATCAAGAATCAAATAAAAAATATCACAATAAAAAAGTTTCGAATTGTGCTAGTGTCACTTAGTTTCGTAAATAGTGCAGTAAACCAGTTGACTTGCATTTTAACTGCAAAAGTTTAACTTCTGTTTCCGTTAACTGTAACTGAATTGTAACTGCATCCTCTCAGAGTTTTGCATCTCAAACTAAATTGCATTTGAAATGCATTTAACGTTATTACACTTTTAATTGGCAATAATAACCCGAAACAAAATAATGGTTTGGTAAAAATGACGAGAACTTTTATATTAGGTTTTTTAAAGTGCATTTAAAATGTACTTTCTAACAATCTTCTCCACTTTCAAGTCGTAACTCAAGTTTGATTATTTTACAAATATAACACATAAAATAGCAGCATATTGCACACTTACAGCTTGCATATATACTGCATCTTTAATAAAATGTTTTTTATTAAAGTAAAGTGATGTACCTATGTGATAAAGTCTATCAATTGTGATCCGCACAAATGTTAAAGGAACAGTTTATTTGCGGCATCGCTTCACAAAGAGTCAATATTTAGTAGTATACGACACGTCTACGAGGCGTCTGCTATGCCAAGGTACAAAGTGTGCTCGGCGACGTCGACGTAATTTTATAAGTCAGCCAGCTCTCCCTTTCTTCGTATTTTTATTGTCAAAATAAACAATATACATACTAACTTTCTTTAATTTCGGATTTTATTGTGTAACCTACCAATTACTAACCACATGAAATTAAGAAAAAGAAGCAATTACATATTTTTTTTGCATTATGCATTTATTACAATAAAAACAGCAAAAAGGATTGAAAATATTAGGCTGAAAACAATACAATTACAGTGAAAATTTTGAGTAATAAAATGGATTTGATCTTAATGCACATGCACAATTTCAAGATAACATATCTGACATTTTAGAATGATAAAATTATGCCTTTTTTATCTCTTAGCGAATGCTTTTATCTCACCTTGACAATATCTTTTTATACATCTTTGATATTAAATTAACGGATAGTTGTAGCAGGTAGTAGATAATAAAACAAAATAGCATTCAGCAAGAGGTAGGACGTTGTTGGCAGAGTGAAAGGCGATGCGCTTGACCGTCGCGGCGGCGGCAGCGGCGGCCGCCGGAGAGGACGCAAGGGCGCCGTGCGTCTTGCCGAAATTATTCGGGGCTCGCTGCACAATCGATTTTTCCCGCCCGATGCGGAAAATTCTTCGGGGCGGGGCGGGTGTAGCGCGACGGGAGGAGGGGGGCCGAGCGAGGGGGGCATAGCGCCTGGGGGGCAGGCGGAGTGCAGCGGGGCGGTGCAACGCGCGCCGCCGTCCCGGCCGTCGGGCAGACAGTAGGACGGCGACGCCACTGAGAGTCGGTGACCACGGCGCGAGGAGCGCGCTCGCCGCACAGTGACATGTAGCGCGGCCACCGCGCCGCAGCCCCGCGACCACTCCGCCGGTGGCGGCGCGCCGATGCGCCTGCCGCCCGGCCTGACGCCGACGCCGACGCCCGCGCCGCGATACAAACCGCGATCCGCACCTAATCCTCACCAGTGTTGCTTTCACTGTTACACCTGAAGCGAGCCCTTCAGCCCGTCTGTATTGACGACAGTCGTCGGATGGAACCCGGAGTGCGCCGATTCGCATCAAGGTTAGACGAATATTTGAATGTGAGTGTTAGTGCGCCGCCCGCCGACGATCCAGTGCGCCCTAGCGCACCCCTGTACTTCAGCTGTACGCGCACACTACAGTAACACATAGGTAGGTCGAAAACACGTGAAACCCACTCGCCACTGACTCATGTAAAATTCCTTAACATGCATTCTGTTATTTTTCCCGAAAATTTCATACACCAACTTCTCAGAAAATCAAAGACAATTCTGACAGATAATTTAAACGCTGAAATACGTTATGTTCTTACATCTTTCTATTAGACGATTCCGAGTCATTTTCCCGCCTTTGTGTGTTTAGCGCCAAACTGGTTTGTTATCCTTCGTAATATTAGATTGTCTGAGATTTTGTTTTTTATTGATGGAAATATCAACATTTATCTTAGTACCTATTTGTGTTTATTTTATGAGTTAATTTGTTCATGAGTCAGTGTGGGAATCAACGTGACATCTCACCGGGCGGGCATGCGGTGTAATACAATCGTATCTAGATTTATTTTAAAGATACATTTAATTCTACTGGATATAAAATTTATTGTGCTTGTCATATTCGGCTATGCAAATTCAGTATGCGTCGCTTATACATGGGTACGCGGTGTGTACGCAGGGTAAACATTTAAAAAGCTGGAAGCTTTTGTCAACGGTTTCGATCGCGTGACTTTGGGAATTGGAAAAAATATTGCGTTCTATGTAGCGACGGTAGCTACCCTTCGGCTACACATTTTATCAATGAAAAACCTATTCCATTGGCTGGTAGCTTTGAAAAGGTGCGTACTAACTTTAAATTTAAATATAGTTTTTGTTCTTGTTTTTTCAGAACGTTTTTATTTGATTATTATAAATGAAAGGAGATGTAAATGTCATAAAACTATATACCTCCCTTTCTCTACGCCACTTAATCTAATTGACTTACATCATCATAGCAAGTAATCAAAGCGGTAAATAAAAACCAAATGTAATCTACAGCAAATTTTCGATTAAATGTATTAATTCAATTAACAAAAAAGTAATCTGGCCTATCAATTATCAATAAATTACTTTCGAATAAGTATCCGACGGTGACCTGCAGAATCACGTGCATGTAGCACTGTTAAACGCTAAGTATGTTACCAACCCTTAGTTACTTATTAAAAACAATATAAAATACAAAGCATCGATCCTCCTTTGTTTAAATCTTAAAATTACATCGTTTTTTTTTTTAAATCGTGTACTATTTACATAATGTTTCTAAAAGCTGTAATCTAATTGAAACTATGAAATTTGACAAACATTTGACAAGTTTGCATGTCTTGTAAGGTCAAAGCCTTCAGAAAATAAGAAAAAAATATGATGTTAGAACAATAAAGATAAGATACAGTTACATTATAAATGCTACGGTTTACTAAAACTTTTTATTTAAATCGAATTAATTTAGTTTCGGGGCTTCTAAGTTTCGCATTCTTTGGTTATTAGTTACGATTAATTATTGATTATATTGTCGTTAAAGTATCTGGTTAGAAGTTTATCTGAGTAACTGTTAACTGGTTAGCTATCACTTAACATTTTGGTCTTAATTACATTGCGTTAAAATTTTCATATATGAACTCTTTTGCATAGGCTCGCTTTAACATCTTCAAGCGAAAGCATTTTACATTATTGGAATTTTTAATTTATGACACAAAAACTATGATTGACGTATATTCGTTTTTCATCAATAATTAATTGCGTTTTCGTATTAATCGAAGAACATTAAGTATTCAAAAATGACATATAATATAACAATGTAAACTTTTAAGCGGCATTTGAAAGTTATGCGAAAAGTATTTATACTTAAAACTAAAGTCGTCACATTTCTTAAAGATTCAAATGTCAGGAATAAAATTGATTTCACATAAAAATTATATATCCCTTGTTTATAATATACTTAAATAGTTGATAATATAAACATTAAACATATAGTTTCTAACAAAGATAAGACAAATACATAACATAAGAAGGCACTTCCTTTGGAAAATGAATATTGTTTTCTATTAACAATTAATATAATACATTATCTAACATTTTACTATTGTAGAGTATTATTTCTTTATGAGTATTTAATCACACACGTAATATGTTCACCATACGTTCAATAGCTTTCCATATTTTAAAATAATTTTGTTGTTGTTGAAACTTGTTCCTCGAAGTTACAATAAGGATAGGTACTTAAGAAAAAAAATATACACATAAAAATTAACTATTATATTTCCTTCATGTTTGAAAGAAAACCGTTAATTTGTTCTGTAAAGTAATCTACTACATTATTCACCAATTAAAATCAATACCAAATCAAAGAGTTTTTATTTCAAGAGAGTTGGCCCTTTGTCAGGCACTTTAAAAAAATTATAACGCTGAAGTCGTTATAATTTTTTGCTCATCTAATTGATGTGTTCATATGAGTATCAACCTACTTCCTCCTAATATTATAACTATTATAAGGCGAAAGTTTGTATGTAATAATGTATAGATTTTGGTTCCTCTTTGGACCACTGAAACTTGGTACACAGATAGTTTATAACCTGGATTAACTCGTAGATTTTTATCCCGATTATATGTTCCCGTAGGATAATTTTCGATTTTTTGTGGGTACGCCCGCGGGCCACAGCTAGTATTTATATAAAATAATACTGAAGATGAAGATTAGTACTTAGTAGGGCTTTTAATAAGCTTGTGAAGCTCAAAGCTTATTAAGCTTTTAAGATTGAGCCTACTATGTAAGCTGCGCCTCTATAACGATGTGTACTTACAACAATATTATTCCTGTTTGTTTAATATTTAATAAATTATGGACATTCTCGTCTTCTTAATACGTTGGTCAATGATACAACAATGTTAAACTTTTATTAGCTTACGAGGTATTACCGCGACTTAGTCCGCGATGTATGAAGATATGAGGCATGGTTTTTTTTTAAATGGATTTCAAATTTTTGGATGGCCATTTTTTTAATCAAATTATTCTGTTACTACTACTGTGAAAGAGTAACAAACAAACTTTCATTAATATTATTAGAATATTAATAGATGGATAGTCTTCATCGAATCCCTAATTCGATGAAGACTATCCATCTATTGGCCGGTATAGTTCCAATTTAACTCTTATTGAATATGTATCTATATTATGTTATTAAAAATATTTGACTGTTAATTTTAACGAATGGAGCATTTTAAAGTACCAATAGTCAATTATTTTATTACACGTACCTTTATATATGATTTAAATATTCATTTGATTACGTAAGTAAGGCACAAAACTAGGCATATTATACTTTATCATGAATTTATATATAATAAGTAAAGTAGAAACACGTGTAGGCGCTCTTATCGATTTTTTTTCCGTGGATATTATTTCCGGATCAAAAGACACAATGAAAATAATATTATAAATATTTTTCATACTTTTAAACTGATTATTTACTTTTTTGGACTCAAGAAAGTGGCCTCCCTATCTTAGACCAATGATGATCCGAATTAAATTTGGACTACGCATGTTAAATGACAAATTCATTTCCGTTGCGTGGATTTATTCCAATATAACAGCTAATGCGTAGTAAGTGCGTGTGCAAAAAATTAAAACGCACTTGTATTGTTCAATTGAAACGCTATCAACAAGAAACTGGAAGCTGATTTGTTTTACCAAGTTTAATCGCAGTTTGCTAAAAACCAGCGCCTAAAAACACCAATACGTAATACTTTCTAATTAAAAACATCCTGCGCGTTCGTGACGGGCTCGCTTCGTGTTACTGTAACGTGCATTTATATTGATTTTGTACGAAAAGATGCAGAAGAAACGTTTGCTAGAGTTCGTTGTAGCGGGATGCGTCTGTGATGAAGTTTATATGTGTTTTTAATGTTACAGCGAAGTTTTAATAACCTAAGATATATTTTATGTGAAAGTAGAAAGAGATTTAGAAATTACGTTTTCTTTTCTTTATTTTTTTTGTATTTAGTTGCCAGTTACTTCTCATATTCTAAAACGAATGAGTTAATACCCGTATAGTTTGGTACTATAGCTAAAACCCAAGTCTAAAATATTTTAACGAACAAAGAAAAAATCGTGAATGAGACATTCGTAGCGTTTACAGTTTTCAATAAAATGGACTCTATGTCTATAAACTCAGATTATTTATGCTTCGTTTTAACACGTATATTGAAATTATGAATAGTTTTTGTTAAGCTGTTCATGTAGAACATTGCGTTGAACCTATTTTTTTTCTGTAGCGGTCTCCATGCGTTTCAAACAATCCGTCTTATATTCATTCGTGCATCGCTCGATTACGTCTCTTAAGAGATAAAACGCAGCCGCTTTTCACGTAAAATTAACCATGTAATTTAAAAACTATAAAACCGACAATGCGAGTCTAGCCTCCAGCATACCTAGAATACTTTGAAAACTTTGTTCTGCTTAATTAAGTTAGCTAAAAACTGGAGTTGAGTATAAGATGAATGTATTGTGAAAAAAAAACGTTCTATTTTTTTATTGTTTCTTTGACAGAAACTTGAACAAGGGTTCTAATTTTTCGCAATTATGTGGACATTAATTAGCTACATTATATTTTGAATTTTAAAAAGATTACCTATTTTATATGTTAGATATATCGAAAATAAATTTAAAGAAAGTACAAAAGATAAATCGTTTAATAAATGTATGCCATACAAGTCATTTACCGGAAAAATAGTTGACTAATGATGCGCGCGAAGTAGCGCCGCTTGCGCATTCGCTTTACATAAAAGATTTCTTCAACGAAAATAATAATTATTTTAAAGTATTTGTTTTTCCTACAAAACATGTTATTATTTTACTGCATATTTAAATCAGAACAGTAAAATAATAGACAATAATTTAAAGAATTGAGGAGTCTTCTACCTACTAACCCATTTTAGTTATCATACTTATATTGAATATAGAAAGGATAAATAAATTAGTGTGGGAACACATTTTATATCAAGTAAGTGCCTAAACACAGGTACAAGGACGTAAAATACTTTAAATTTGTTCGAACTACATGTCCAATGATAACAATTACATACAAAAACCGAATTAAATTTGCTTTTCCTTATCCAATGCCCAAAACAGACACTGTACTAAAAAGGAATTCTTTTCATGGCCTTGTTAGTTCAAAATACATTGGCAAGCATGGAATATGTTATGCGAAAATATACTTGTAATACAAGAATATGAAATAAAATATTAATAGTCGAATAATGCTTGTCTGACCTCCGTTAAAGATAATTTGTATGGAGAAATAGTGCTAAGGCACAGAATAACAAAGTAAAAGCAATTAGACGGAAAAGTATGTTAGAACTACACCAAGTAGGCACTAAAATTTTATGATGACGATTAAGGATAAAAAGACATTATGAACCAAAAGAGTTTTATCGCAAAATACATTTAAAGTACTATTACCTAATTTTCATTAAAAGTTTGGATATAAATCGCATACAAAATGCACTGTAACCCGTTTATAAATTTATATCTAAAGTAGAGAAGTATTCTATAACGCTTAAATTTGTTAATTAAAAATCGCCTCTGGTCCACCGACAAATTTTGGGTTCAATCCTTAATCAAAAATAATCTGAATCTGTATTAAATCCTTAAACTAGCTGATGAGACTACATTGTCACAAATCCAGTGTAAAAAAATATACCCTTACCTTACATCGGTCATCTTACAGAAAACAAAAATCAATTATTTTAAACTTGGCGAAGCTCAAACAGTAGCATTAAAATAACTAATAAAATTAGTTTTTATGATCGAAAAACAATGCCCAGTAAGCGAAGAGTACAACTAGAAGCGACTTATAATAAAAACTGTTTGAAAGCACCTGTAGTCCGCGGTAGTCCTTACATAATATATGTTTAAACAAAATTAAACGTTCAGCCATACAATATAAGTTTCAAATACTAAAATCAGTGAAAGAAGGAAAGGCTGATCAAAAATCAAGTATTTGAAAAATAAATGTTTGAAATATCTTGGGTAGGTGAGTGCAGTATTCCAGTAGCATATGATTACAAGTCGCAATTAAATCATCTTTTCACGCCACGTGAGTTAAATCAATTAGATAAAATTATTTTCTTGATTGCGGTTACTTTGTTGCTGCTGTTAGTTTCATCTCCAATTCACTTATTTGAAACTGTCATCTTAAAGGTATTAATTAAGGGATTATACAAAGTTTGTTTATTTAAAAAAGATTTACTTACGCGTATTTTTAGGGTAAGTAAAGCAGTTCGATTTTTGATACCGCCGCCGGTTCAGCTCATGATTGAAAACTCATATTGGGCCCGAAACTATATGAGCTATCGTGATAAATATGCGTGATGTAGCAATATTAAATGAATAATTATGAATACGTCTCACGAAAGTAATAGAGAAAATTTAAAAAATTGGTCCCGGAAATCTGTTATTTGTATAAAAATATGATAGGTTAGATGAAAAGGTATAATATTTAACGTTTAACGTACAGGTATTGTGATACAGCAGCATCAAAACGCAGAAACTAAATCGCGGCGACTAGAAACTTGATTTAACTTTGCCAAGTTAACTTTGCAACAAAGACCGCCTGTATTATCAAACAAAACTGAACTTTAGTACGTTATTTTGTGTCTATTTGTTGATACAATTCGCCTTAAAATTAAAAAAAAAGGATAGGACATGTAGAGTACTGAGTATGGGACATAATCATGATGATTAGATACAACTACCCAAAAAACATTAAATTAGATTTTGATGTTTTTGAAAATGCAAAAATTTTTCCATCGTGTTCTCTAACTAGATGGCTTACTAGAAATAAGTTTATAAGCCCACAAGATGCAATAAAAGAGTATAGAATCGATCGCATATCACTTAAACGGTACAAAAATACATCTTTAATTAAATTAAAATGAAAATAAAATTAAGCCTATTCAGTCTACAGGAAATTATAAGAGATAATTCTAAATAAACTGCTTAACGATATAAAAATGATGTTTATATCACCGGTAGATAATCTGAGAATATAGATACATAAATTGGATGATAACACCGTTATTTAATGTGGCTTTATCACTGCGTGACAAATATGAAACATAACGGTTTTTTTCTTTTCTCAGTTTGAACTGTTCTATGAAAATCGCGTACATTTTGTTTTTTTTTAAATAAAACCTTCTTTTATACGGCGACGACATGCAAAGCAAAGCTGTTACAATAGGTTACTATATAGGTACAATAGGTAACATTCTAAGATTGAAATGCGTTAAATAAAATAGTAAAGAAAATATAATAAAAATCATTTTTCTCTACCAGAGAATGATACTGATTTAGTATTGAGTATATTTTTATCGAAACCCCAAAGTGTTCATTCCATACACTTATAATTTATCTACTAAGTAGAAAGATATTTACTGTGTATTTTCAGTACATTAAATTACATCATAGCTATATATCGTGGGACAGGAAAGGTGCAAACGAAAACAAACATGTGATGAAGACCCCGTCCGCTAATAGAAACACCTTATAATATACACAAGTGCATCCTATTATATCTGCAAATACCTATAACAATGTACTAGGGTAATGGCTGCAACTAAGATATACACTCATACATACCTACTCGTCATTTACTCTACTGAAACATAAACGCATATACACGGCAAGGAAACAGTACAAAACTATATCGTTAGCTGTTAAGGATATGTTTTGTTATAAAACTTCAAGCATCGTAAAAAATCTTTAATTAAAATGCTGCAACGTTTCTAAATTTAATTTAATTTATTTTTAAATTACATTTTAATTTAATATAAGAATGCGAAGAGAGACAATGGTTTTATTAACCTCACAAAAATTTCTCACAATAGCGTACATTATCTAAAAGGCGCGGGCGGCGGGTGCGCTTGCGCCGCTTACCGTCTGACATCGGCGCCGCCGCCGCTCGGTATAATGCCTAGCAATTAACATTGACGCGAAATTCATCCGTGTTATATTTCGGGCATGGCAACTATATCTGCAAGCGAAAAAGTTAGCCGCCGTCGTCGCCGACGCACTCACACTAGCACACACTAACACATGTGCATGCTGCGCACAATAGGCCTAGGTATATATCGTTTACACCAGTCTACACACATACATCGTAGTGCATGCACATGTGTGCGTCCGGCCTCAGACTTTACCCTTGAACGCATGCGAAACGCTAGATAATTCCACACCGAATTGGTGCATTGATAAAAAATGATAACCTGAATAAACTGTTGGCAGGTTTCAGCGATGACATACCTATCTCGCGATTTTTTTTTTGAAATTTATAGTTGTAGAGTTATAAAACGGTAATGAAACGTAAAAGAGTCACATCCCGAGCTAGACAAAGAAATGCCAATGTATTGTTTGTAAGATTGAAAGTAATTGTGAAGAAGAGAGAGTCTCCACCGCCTCCCAGACGCGGTTTATTAATAATTTTATATATCTAGGTATGCTATGTATGAACCTGATTTGTCTAGGATGTTATTTCAAATATTTTAAAGGTCAGCTCTTGATTTATATGGCGCTTGTGAATAAGTATTTTTATTATGTAACAGCGAATTTATTAAGACAGTGATAGACAGTAAAATAATTTATATAGATCATGATAATTGTCGTAACAATTACGTGATAAATTTCCCATAGAATTTCAAACCATAGTTTAAAGTGCTTATTGTTAAAACAATACTTTTCTCCGACTTGTGTAAATCTTCAGTATTTCGAACTAAAGTACAGACCTACAGACTCGAATGATATTGTAGCGATTCCCTGAGTTATGATAGCACCGTAACAATTGTCCGCCGTGTAGATTAACTCTTGTAACGTCTTTATCAAAGTTCCGGGTACACAAGTATACCAGTTCTAAGCAATGGCGTTTTATGTCCTATTTACTGCCTACCTTGTTTCCAATGATTAACCTGTTAAAAGATACTATTTCTAAGAAATGTTCTGAGACAATTAATTTTGAAACTTAGTGTTGCCCTTAAACGATTTAGTACAATGTTATACGTTGAACAATATTGTCGTCTCTGCTCTTAAAATTTTATAATGGAGTACTTTTTCTTTGCATGCTCAAATTCGTAATTTTATTGTGAATGGTATCGATGAAAAACATTGAACCTATGTTACGGAGTACTTATTTTTTTTTCTTCTAATTTTAAATGTGTATGTCCTTTTGTTCGTCAAAATTATTCTAAAACACTATCATGGATCACCGTGATAAATTTTAGGACATAAAACTCGGTCACTTAATCGCCAAAAATGGTCGATTACAACGTATTACATAAGAATACAGTAGAAGAACAATTACAGGCTGTTATTTTATCATATGAGCTACGTGCGTAAGCAAACTTTTTTCATTCACATCTATTAAAAAAAAAAACTGTACGAAAAAACAAAGTTACAATTTACGCCAGCCTTGTTCTAAGTTTATCACGATCAATTTATGTTTGCATGTAAAATTTAAATTTAAGACATTCAAAGAATTACTATTTACAAAAAATGCCTTTGTAATCCATTAGCAATGAACCTAATTTACTTTATAATTAACATTTCAAACGTCTATTCAAATAAAGACTACATTTTAAACAGTTGATAATATCAAAATAGGTAGACAGCTAAAATACTACAATTTAGTTTACATAAGACCAAATAAAGTATAACGGCAACCTTGAAAACTATTCCCTGTTAGATTCAATACAGCCTGCATGTTCAAAAAAACTTCTTCTAACATGAAAATTACACATGGCAAAAAAGCAAGAAATTGTCGGCGCACTATTCTCTTTACAATTCTGAATTTAAAATAGTCAAAAAAGAGAAAATTTTAAGTCGCATGTAGAATTGGGTTTCATCTGTCATGCATAACGAATAGGATTTTAGTGTTCTTTGTTCAATAACCGAAAAGAATGACTTCATCGGGATGGGAATACATTATGTATTACCGGCTGTATGCAACGGCCTTGCCATATTAGTATTATTAAAAAAAAGGTTAAAATATTAGCCGTTACTGGTTGGCACAGACATAAGGCATCGTTTAAAATTCAAATACATTTTAAATATAGAATTTGCATGAAAACATCGACGTGGATATTTTTTTCTATCTGTTGACTGTCCGTCAAAGCGATTGCATATTTAAGGCGTTATCTATTGCAGATATATCCACAATTTTGTTAGAAAAAATACTATCATTAAACATTTATTATAAGCATCCACATTTTAATACAAATACATATATTATTCCAGTCTACATTTTCCAATTCATTGTACCAACTGTTGTGGATCGTTTTATTTATAACGCTAGTTTTAGTAGCATTCATATACATTAATATTATGCTTGATATCTTCAAGTAAACTATTTCGAGGAGGTTTGCCTTGATATCAGAAGTTAGATAAGTCAGTTGTGTCTACATTTATGTCTAAATTAACCAAACTGCAAATATATAAAAAATCTAAAGCTCGAATGACATTGAAAATGTCATATATACTAGTTTTTGTAACTGTATAGATATGAGGCCAATCTATAACACCTCGGGGCTAAAAAGGCTTATTAAAATAGATAGAGGTTATAAAACTGCAGACTTACAAGAAGTATAATTACCTACTTACCTACCTCAAAGTAATCTTGATACGAACAATTATTTTAGTTCAGCTGTATTTAATTTTCTTCTATCCCGAATCTTAGCCCTAATGAAAGTCTCTCTACATAAATAAATCTATTTTTAAATCACTTCTAACAATGACGATCGAATTTCACTTGTTATTCGGGATCATAGATCTAGAGACTATGAAGCAGAGCATTCTGATTTTAAATTCTTGATCGCACTGTGTTATGACGTTTTTATCAAACGAAATTCTTAATAGTATTGGAATAGTGCCCGGTTGATAGTGATATCTTCCTAGATTGAACTTGGTACCATCATTGGCAACTTTTCCCCAGTGACGTGTGTGCGTGCTTACTTTTGCTTAAACTGTTATTGGCAAACGTCATCGGCGTCACTCATGTTTGTATCACAAAAAACGATATTCACTTGTCCATTTAAATTAACAACTGCACCAATTTGGTGCCGTCGACGTTTTAATACGGATGTATAATTTTTTAGTTCGATTTATTTGTATATTTTTAAGTCAAATGTTTCGTCTAAGCGATTTTTAGAACACGGAAGCCAAGTTGCTTAGACGTACCATAATAGCCTTGCACGCATTCGTAGTAAATCTTACCTACAAACCTACCTCAACACGTTCTTATTTGACTTTGAAAAGCATATCTGAATTTACGCAACGTTACCTCGACACTATCAAATGGATATTCAAGGTTTTACGTCGCACCGATATGCGACATTTATTATTACACAAATTTCAAGCTTGTTTACTAATCATGTATAATCATGGATTAGATATTAAACAGCGAATGGCCAAAATAAAGCAATCATCCTTTAAAGAACTGAAAGTTCGACGGAATCGTCTCCGCAAACGATAAGGGTATCGATAAATATTTCCAAAGTCATTCTTATCGATCCCTTATCGAATAAATCAGAATATCAATGTCGTAACTGTTTTGCGAAATGATTGTAGAGTTCCTAAGGATCTGTATGACATTTACTTTGGACGTGTATTTACGAAGCAGCCGTTGATGTCTATTGAAAGGGACTCCAGGTCAAAAGCCATTCAACTCTCCTTCCATCTATTTAAGTCCAGAACTATGCTGTTTCATGATCAATTTATTATACTTCATTTTAATAACACTACAAGGACGCTTATTTTTCATGAAAAGTTAATGTAAGAATTTTCTCAATACAATATTTTTTTTATTTATTTGATATGTCACTTAAAATAAAAAGTGACACATTTCTTCTTCTAGTATTATCTACGAAAACACATCATTAGTAAATCAAATAACTCGTTCGTTGTATATCACGTCAATGGTTATCTTCAGTGACGTCAAAAATCTTACTCCATAACAACTAAAACTTGTATTTGAGCGGGGAAACCAGATATTGTCATGGTAGACATTAAAAACTGTCAAGGTCAGCAGGTCGAATTGACCGCAACGTTGCAAAAAGCCTACGACGTAGATCTCTAACCTTCGATCTAGCGCACCTATAGATGGCTTAGTTTGTCAGCAGATCATTTCTTATAATGGTGATATGGTACTCTTTGGTATTTTTTCATTAAACTAACTGTTTTTTTTCTGTCATTCCTTCCTAGGCTAAGGTTTGTAGTCACCGAATACTTAGAGGAAATGTTTGTTCGGGATACCATCCTTAGCCTTCCTCTTGTCACTTTACCAATATGAACAGGAGTTCGCATAATCTACCATATCTAAGCACTTACAATTAAGACTTTCTTGATGGTAGAACACATTTTTACATTTCTGATGGTATCTTACTTACTGAAACCTTCTTATTTGTTAATAACTTAATTTAATAAACGACTACAAGCATTACGATACCTTAAAAACATTTATAGAAATATTTTACGTTTTAAAACTCTATTTTTATATGTGAGATATGTAAGTAACAGTAATAGTTAATTACATTATTCACAGTTAAACTAGTAAAACGATTATATAGCAAAGGATTTATGTAACCATTGTTTTAGATGGACGTACAAGTTAAAGGTTTTTCCGAAGTCATCTACTACCGGAAAATCCGGATCCGGTAAATTAAAAATGGGTTAACTTCAGTATTTTAGTTTAGTCCCGAAGTGGGTTTTCACTATACTATTAGTCCAAAATCCCCTAGGACTGGGTCCTTATATTAAATTATTTTAAATACTGTTTTAGAAGGGGTAATTCCATACGGTGCTTGATGACATAAAGAGTTTGACACTACCCACTTCTTTTCTAACCCAAGGAGGAGGGTGTGGTTTCTCTGTGTGTCTTATAAAAAAAGTGTAAGGCCCCCAGAACGATTTGGGCCAGCATGCGCCTGATAGTAGGCGATCATTTTATTTTCTTTACGCCTTAATTATATTAGTCTTTAAAATTTACCCTAGAGTAAATAGTTTATCATATTTTTTTAGAATAATAATTCATAGTGACATCAACATAGAGTGTGTGTATAATCAACGATTAATTAGTGCAACTTGTTCCCTGGCGACAGGTGGCGCAGCCATCTATATCTTAATTTACTGCGCTTCTAATTATTATTACTACATGACTTTGCATAATTCGTATGTACATTTAGTTACTATGTAAATACACAGTACAGTCAGCGACAAAAAGGAAACTCTAACAGATCTTCACGACTTCTGAATAAATACAAATGCAAAAGGTTGGTTTCGAATCTTTGAAATACAAGAAATTAAATATTATACTCAAAAAAAGTTTACATTTTGAATACCATTGGTATTTTAAAAATCTCTTTGTTCATGGACTTTATCGACTTACGTTGGTGACTGTACCAAGGAACTCTGTTAACTTTACGCTATAATTGCAAGATTATGAATAAGGCTTCTCCCTTTAAACTCCAATTAATTTGAATTTTCAAAGATTGTAGAACCGTCGACCTTAATACTAATAATTTGAAAAGGAGTGTTAAACAAATGAAAACAGACAATTTTATGGGATTAACTTTTTAATCATTACTTATCTGTCATCCATATATCTAATATAGATAAATAAGCAGCAATTAATAATATTTTAGATACAGCTCAAACACCAACTCATTGCGAAATAATTTTAATATATATCATGTTCCCAAGTCATGTTCAGCACTCAGACAAAACATTCAACCACGTATGTAATACAAAATCGAATCAAAAACAAATTCAAATTAATCAGTTTTTTACTCTATTTGTTTTGAGCAGTACAGACACGTCTCTTGTATATTAAAAAAAAGGATTTTGCACCGAACTATTAACGTAACTATTATACCAACAACAGACGATAATAAGCATATTTAATAATTAAAAATTGTTTTCATGATGATGATGAGGTTTAAATTCATTTGATCTTATTTATTATTACAGTTTGCTCATACCTCAAAACTAACTTTAAAATTTAAATGTTACTGTTTGAACTAACGTTAAATAAGAATAAACATGCAAAACAAGTTAATATAGTTAACAACCGATATTCAGCTCAATATATCGATACTAAAAATTGCATACATCAATGCTCTTATTGCTAATTGCACAACACTAAATCGTCCTTAACGTCCTCGTTTCAACTACGCACTACGATTAATTGCTGCAAGCTTAAGCGTCTAATTACTGGCGAACTAATAAAACTGCGGAGCTTTCTGCTTCCCCTTCTAATTCAAACAAGTTCAATAGTCAACCTCATGGGACTATCTATATATCTAATAAAAAACCCATAACTGTTATTTCCACGAGCGCCTATTCGCATCACTATAACAACGCCATTACGGGGCGCTGTGTGTGTGTGCGTGAGTCACGAGTCTGTATTTTTCTTGTCTTAGACGCACACACACATAGTACTGGAGCATCTGTAGTTACATAATTCTGCATGCAGAAACGCCATGTAGTTCGAGCGACGGTTTAAAAACGTGTTGATGCTGATGTCGAACAAATCTCGAAATAGGGTCACGAGCTTGCTATCATTTTTTTTATCGTATGCTTTTCGTTATCGCAGCGATTTGACTGGTTATTTTTTTATCCGGATTAATTATTTTTAGACTCATTTGAACGCAGTTTGTTGTAAATGAATGTAATTCTAATTAAACTTACTGCAACAATGGACTGTGAAGGTATGTTTAGATTTAGAAATAATGAAAATTAATAGTTTTAGCTGACAAACAAAAAATCTATAATTCTTTATGAAGTTACAAATAATTATTATTTGAATTATGTAAACTAAAAATTCTGATTATAAAGCAGGTTTTTCCGAAATGTTAGCAGTCTATGAAATATTGCTTCCAGTTCTATGCACGCCTACGCCTACGTAAGTAACTTAAATTAAAGATACTAGTTGCTTACGATGCTTTCAGCTTCAACTGTGACATCATAAATATCACAAATATACTTCGATATCAGACCAGGCTTTTCTACACTTTAATTAGGAAATTTTATCCCGCTTTACATAATCCTATCTAGGTAGATTTATTATAGGATATGTCATGCTAGGTAGCATGACATATCCTTTTTTCTTTCTTCTAAATTCCATAGACATCCAGTGATTACGCATAATTCCTTTTATTGTTTCGTATTTCTGGCGCGATGACCTCAGCTGTGCGAACTCAGTTTTTTGTGGCACTCATATTTTGGGAATCCCAAGCCTCTGTTCTGTTGTTGATCTATAATTTTAAAATAATAACACACCACTTACTACTTAAGGGGCATTAAGCATAGAACATTGTCTATAAAAACTGAAAAAGTAGATTAAAAAAAGCGATATTCGAATTGACAGTTGCAATGGTACAAAAATTAAAAATGTTCATTTATGCGTTTTTTAAATATTTTTAATCTATCTTCTCATTTCAAATCTACCGGACTAAAACTGCCAGCATTCAGCCCAGTCTCGCCTGGCTAGACAGGTTTTACGCGCCAGAATATAAACAAAAAAACCTAGCCGAAATATTGTAGGTATATATTTAAACGATTTGGCTAGATATTCTTCCTCGTACGACCAATGTAGGTGCAGCTATTGACTGGCTTGTTGCATTTTGCGAAAGCGATATAAGTTCAATCAAATTATTGTACATTACTCACATTATTCTTATTTTTATGTATTTAAACTTAGTAATATAACTATTTTAGATTTCAGTTGATCGATAGAAACTTTATGTTTTTTAATTGCTCCTACTTTGTCTGTATTTCAAATAAAAAAAAAGAATACAAAAAAATGTAGGAAAATATTCTTCAAGCTACGGCCATAGCAACATACGTATTTTTATTGAAAATAAAAATGCTTTTAAAATACTTTAGACATAGAATACATTAATAACGACTTTTTGTGAACATTTTGATTAACGCACATAAATTTAGTGCATAATTTGAAACTGTCTGGCACACCGTTGGTGCTGATTTTTTATCTTCTAATCTGTCTGGTGTAAAAAAACTGTTTTAAAAAAATGCAGACATTCGATGAACTTTCACAGACTAGACTATAATTTTAATTAAGTTAGTTCTAGAAAACTTGATATCTTTTACAATAGCCTTGATGCGCTTATAATATATGCTTCAAATTTTTGATGCTTTTGAGTAATAGTCTATTTTAAGGTTTAAATTATGAAAATTGGTTTCATTAAAAAAAATGTGGAGACATCGAATGTAAGATGAATATTTTTGAGAGATTTGTAAGGGCACAATATATCTTATACTCATTCCTGAAAATTCCTTATAGTACCTTGTTAGATCCCAGACAATTTGGACTAACCAAGCTTAAGGTGAAACTTGTTTTTCGATCACACTTACTTTTGTAACCACAAACATAAAACGTACTCTCCGAGTGCTGAACGGATTTCCCCACTTAAGGAACCGTCACATCCGTCAGATTCAAAAGAGTGATCATTATTTTTATATTTACTTGTTAGATAGGAATCAGTGCGTCTGTGCGTGCCTTAAATTGCACCTAGCACTATTCAATGATAATCCGTACAACGTTTACTTTGTCGCTGCCCTTACGATGATAATGAGGTCCTTGTATACGTCTTGTTGTCTACTCAACGCCTTCTCACATCTGTTCAGGTTGTTTTGGCTTTTAAGGACTTTATTTTAATTGAAAACCTTTCATCTGCCTTTCCTAATTTTGAAAAAGACTCGGTAAACTCTGTTCCTTTAGAAAATAGGTTTGATTATTCGATGCGTATGTCAAATTATTACCTGAAAGCCAAAGTATTTTTCTTTGTTATTTTTTCTTTGTTTATGATGTTTCAAAGCTTATTTTTTTAAGTAAAACAAAATTACATACTGAACAGGAATACAGCTTGTTTCACATCTGTATCAAATTATATTCTGTTTAGCCTTTGTCGGTACAACTCACCTGCCAATGCGGATACTGAAATTATCATGTTTAAAACATTATTAGCGATAAATAGTCTAATATTAATACGTAAAAACTCCTCCTTATGTAGTCAATATTATCCTTTTACCATGTAAATTGAGAGAACTATCATAGAATAATTTTACAACTAATAGGCAAGACAAGAGAAAGAAATTGCAAGACGCACTGAAAATGCCTGGAAAAGCTATTGGTCTATGAAAGATCTTATTAAGGGAAAACTTCCTCTATCCCTCAAAAAGAGACTCATGGACGTTTGCATTCTCCCGATCCTCACGTATGGCGCACAGACATGGTCTTTGACTTGTCAGCAGAGGTCCGCACTCGAGGTTTGTCAAAGAGGAATGGAACGGAGTCTTCTTAACATTAAACTTACGGACAGAATAAGAAATACTAAGATCCGTGCCACAACCAAACTTTTAGACGTTACTTATAAAGCTGCTACGTTGAAGTGGAATTGGGCTGGTCACGTCTGTCGTATGCCAAACAACCAATGGGCAAAAATTACCACTGAATGGTCCATGACACAAAACCGACGTCAGCGAGGCAGACCCAGACGGAGATGGCGGGATGACCTGGATTCGTTCTTACCGAACTGGTCACTCGCGGCTCATGACAGAGACAAGTGGAAGAAGAGTGGGGAGGCCTTTGCCCAGCAGTGGGACATTCCAGGCTAGTAATAATAATAATAATAGTTCGTCAGGTGCTGCATGCGTTTCGTCTTTGGTATATAAAGTCTTTGGGAAACCTAATCATTGAATATGTAGATCACCTTCGTTTTAACACAATTTCAAGAATTACAGTTCAATAATAATATTCTTATATTCTATTCTTATAATAAACTACCAAAATATATCATCCGATATCAATATATAGTGATTCATCAAAGTGCCAGAATATCGACGGGTTATAAATCGGACATTTCACAATGTCACGCCCAGGCTTGTGACATGTTTTCTACAATAATAGTGGATTTATTGCTACGCCGGACGCGAAGATAGGCGACGTTCCGTGCAAAAATCTTGCGTAGGTGCAACATATGCTCCGCCCGCGCTATTTGTGTAACCCATCACTGAACGGGTACGCATTGTAATATCTTATTTCCATGTCACTCTTATTGATGTAGGTGATACGAGGTATCTTTTGTTGCTAAACCCAAAAGCTGAAACAGAAATGTCATTCGTTTTTTGATCAAGTCTTATTAGAAATTTTGGATAGGTTGGTTTTGATGTGATATGTAACTTTTGTTTGTTTACTTCCTTGAATTTTTAATTGAGAGAGAGAGCAATTGAGTGCAGATTTTTGTGACTTATGGACGTGTTCATGCTTACACGACTTACTCAAATGTTAAAATAACATTTACTTCCAACCTTTTTCAGAAAATTAATCAAATATTGACTGAGAATTATTTAAAGCTTCATAATGTA
Organism: Trichoplusia ni; assembly: GCF_003590095.1. Classification (NCBI taxonomy): domain Eukaryota; kingdom Metazoa; phylum Arthropoda; class Insecta; order Lepidoptera; family Noctuidae; genus Trichoplusia; species Trichoplusia ni. The sequence continues at coordinate 7,299,432 of NC_039491.1, forward strand.
ATAAAAAATAATAAGTAGTAATTTTGAAACGTCTGAGTATCTTCCTCAACAAATGCAATGTTCTTATTAGACCTTGCAAATATTTGGCTAATTATTGCAAATTAGTTATTTTTGCATTACTATCTTAAATATAAAATGTTATTTAATGCAAGTTTAATGTATCTGTAAAATAAATTTTATTTATGCACTGCTAGACTATTTCACAAGGCTGAATTTTGTATTAGTTTAAATGAAATGAAAAACAATATAATTAATTTATTCCTAGTGAACTAAGCAAAAGGACTTCCTTAATAATGCATTTATATTGTATAAATGCGATTGCACATCAGAGTAAACACAAATATCTTTTTTATTTCAAATTTTATTTTCGTAAAATAATTGTTTAGACTTAAGACTAATCCGGATGTAATATTGAGTATAAAATTAAGATTTTAATAAAAATGTAGCTTGAAAATTGAGTTACTGACGTACAGACCTAACAGTAGTGAAACTTTTTTGCCTTTATTGCCAAGATTATTTTACATGTTCGAGTTTTAAGATTGCTCTTCTATTCTCTTTGCTTGTAAACCTCTTTGAACAAAGTGAAGCCAAGTAAGTAAGCTAACTTAGTTAAAGTTAAGTTTTCCATCCTTGGAAGTTTTCTTCTTTGCAGTTCAGTGCCTAATAATTAATGAACTAAAAAGCTTATAAGAGACTTACTTCATAAAAATACTACATAATAATGTAACATAAGATGATACTTAATACTTCTTAAGAAATCAGCATTTGTCCTGATATTTTGATATTCTTTTCTGTGCTATCATGAAGACTCTGTCGTCAAACTTGTCTTAGTGTTTTTAAACTACCATCTTATTTGAGTTATTTATTTTTGCAGAGGAAAACGTATAAAATAATCAGGATAATAAGGGACTAATACAGGGCGTGATAAATTGCCACGCACCGCATAACCGGGTGAACGTTGCACAGCAGTTCAGATTTAGTTAGTTCTTGGTAAGCCGGAAACTACCACCCACTGCCTCCAAGGAGTAAGAAGGTAGTCCCGCTTATATAAACAAAAAAAAAAACGATTGATTTCCTAATTGCCACTGATCTTTCTCCAGTTATATATTATTTTATGATTTGTCTTATCCCCATCCTATTCCAATAAGTTCTAAGCGTTTTTCCATAACGACTATACAGCCTATGATTCTAAATGTACTCGTTAAAGAGCAAGCTATTACTCACTTATGAAGTCCGCGTCAGTTATGGTCCAATTTTGTATAGTTATTATGACGATTCGCTCACTTATTGGTGAATGCCTTCTCGGGTTAAACAATGCCTAGGAATTCTAAGGCTTGGTTATATGAAGTCTGGTAGAGTCATGTTAAAATGATCTTCTAATTTTGTCATAAATAGATCATTTTTATTTAGGTTATATGGCTTTTAGGTTTGCGCGCCTCAAAGAATGGAAATTTAACTTTTTCTTAGACATTTGGTAATCTAATTGCATGATTCTGTCTGTACTAACCCAATTTTAATTGATTGGGAACAAATTCAGCGGCTAATGCCGTTCAATGTATGGATCATGAAGATCGAAGACTTATCTAATGGCTTTTCATCTATTATTTCAAATGGATGTCTCTATAATATTTCACTGAAACTTGTGTAAGAGAAAACTCTAGAGAAGTGACAACCATTTATAATATGAATATGAACTTTACAATCAATGATCTAGCTCCCGTCTGTGAAAGTAAACATATTGAAAGTTCACTCGAATGACATTTAAGATTATGCTTCTCGTATGACTGAATAATAATGTGAATTAAGGCGCAGCGGAAATGCAATTCTAAAACCTGATATTATATGAATTAATATTAATTAGAAATTGTTGTATTCCGAGAGCTTTCATTTTAGACTTCCTTGTTATAGTTTCTAGGCAAATTAAATTATTTTTAGACTAACTTATCAATGAGGAAAAATATTTTTCGTAATCATTAGCATGCATGCGCTTACGCAGTTTCATTTCTGTGTTTTAAATCACTTTATATGAAAAATCGTCGGTAATATGGGAAAGCTAACTGCAAGGCACGAGATTTGACTAGATAGGTACAGTTTAATGATTTTTCCAACCGGTATCGTGAAACACCAAAATCTTTTAAAGCTATTACATAGTCTACAGCAATAAGGATCATCAGACGCACAAAAAAAATGGTAGCAAACCAAACTAACTGGCTTTGGGGAGAACAGACGCACACATACACACGATATCGTTATTTAGTGATGTGTGAACATCTAGCGTACCGTTTAGGTATTATAGATTTAGGCGAGACCGGATGTCAATGCGTTGTCGCTACTTCGCTAGTCACACGGTGTGTTCGGGCGACGTCGCGCGGCGCTCGTAGTAAGGCCGGGGTTACACTGGCGATAGCGAAGCGATGAATAAATAAAAATCGCTCTTCGTCTCTGCGGTGAGGCTACCGTCATACATTTGTATAAGTTTTTGTGACGAATTCGCCGTCGCGTCGCAGTAGCGGTATCAGTACGGCCCCGGCTTTACTGGCGGCCGTGGTCGGGCGTCGAGTCGGCGTGCAACGGGCGTATGCGTTATTTCGCTCGACCTTGATCCCCACGCAGCGTCCGGCGATCCGCGCGTGTTATATAAGGCCACTGCCACACGTTGCAGTTTCAGGACATCGTGACGTCAGCCTATTGATTAGAACAGAACAAAAATAGAAAATGTTTTATTAGTATTTACATATGAATAGCGGAAACGGTGACTGTTTGATTAGGTTCTAGTTGTTCGATTTTTAAAGCGACCCATAGTTACATCATAACCTCAGTAACAAATGCCTGTAGCTGAAATTAAATAGTCCGTATATCATTTTTGTGAAAAAAAAATTGTTATTCTACATCGTGCTGATATCATTCGAACTGGGCATGTAATACTTTTTTAATTAATCTCAAAACAGGTGTCAAGTAGACTTATAGTATTTTACTTATAATATATTTTTATTTCTAAATCCATTTTGATGTTAAAAATCTAGTTTAATATGATTTCCTAAAATATCATTTTATGTAACTGTTCAATATAATTTTTACTTCATATCATATTGTTTCATAGAGTTCCTAACATTAGTGCTGCTCTACCTACATGTAGAGCAACGCCTCTCTTTCTTAACTACAATAATATTACTTTGACGTGTTCAAAAGCACTCTGGTCTCGTTTTCTTACCTTTTTTGTAAGCTTACAACACTTGCATACGGGAGCTCTATGTCTAACAATCAACTGCACGGATAACCGAGTGGTTGAGGTCATCACGCCAAACATACTGAGCGCGACGTGTCGCGGCTTCGATCCACGCGTAGGGCACACACTCCCCACGACACGAGGATTAAAAATAAATTAGAGTTTTTAGTGAGGAAGTTTTTTTTTAATTACCGATGCTATATTGCTTAAACATATGTAAATGACATGACAATAAATTAGTCACGTAACCAAGGCTAGTCACTTGTGTTAGTGCCATCAATATTAAGGCTAGTAATAGTGCCACTAATCTAGGATAATCGCCTGCAAACACAAATAAATAATCTATTAAATACTATCGGGCCTACAAAAAAATATGGCGGTCCCTAGTGACAGACAAATGAAGCTAAAATATAAAACTATAAATGAAGTAACATACATGTGTGAAATACACCTAATGTACCATTAAATTAGCATAGGACAGCTCAAGCGAACTGCATCGTTAAGCCAAGGGTACAATAGCGGAACAACTAATATTGTCTTTGTTTAATGATTGGGATGACGTGTGCGATCTATGATGGATATATAACTAAGACTAAATGTGCAGATGATGCAGTGATGGAGACAGAACGCCTACAAATATCTCACCACGTCTCTACCTATTGTATATTGGTATATGGTGGAGAGTAAGAGAGCAGTCGACCTAGCCCAAATATTATTTGGAGATTGAAAGCTGCAGATGAAAATGTACCGATGATGCAGTGATGGAGACAGAACGCCTACCGACATCTAAAAGCCACCGCCTCCCCTACCTAGTGTAGTAGTTGTAGAGAGTAAGAGAGTCGTCGATCTACACTGTGTAGTGTGCCCTCTATCTTCCCCAACTAAAATATTTGGATATTAGACGCTGAAGATGATAGATTTTATTACACTAACCAGCTAAAGAAGAAATTTTTTCTCTTTATGCAGCTGAATTTGTATGATTTGCCTCGTAAAATCCTTTAGCTCTCCTCCCTTTTAGGTCTGCGATTACGATGGTGATACGTCTGTAATCTACGAGTAGAAGTTTCCGGACCATGTCTGTTTTATCAATCATTTATAAAA